>NW_007578536.1:52355-62359 GCF_000690725.1 Stegastes partitus | reverse complement strand
GAGGCGTCAGACGGTTTTATTGGACGGAGTTGTGGCGATCGGCTGCTGCCAAGTCCGAGCTCTTGGCTGCGAAACAGAAGCGTCAGACGATATTTTGCTCCGCTCAGCTTTCCGAGCGTGATAAACGGCTGCTGGCTGGGAGGCAGCAAACACGTCTCCTCCCATAATCCCTTGTGTTTACGCTCATTGTGCTCGCACAGCTAACACACTGCACCGCTGTTGGACCGCCGCTCCGAACAGGACGACGCTTTCTTCTTTTTCTATCTCTGCCTTCTTTTCCTGGATTTACAGGAAGCTTTAGTGCCTTCTTGATGCTAAAACCCTCCTCCTCACCGTCAGGAACCCCGCGCAGCTCCTGGAAACCGGCAGGCGGACTCTGATGACAGTCATTGTGCGTCCGAGCTCTGAAAGTCCGTCGCTGTAAGAACCATAATCTGAGCCGAGGGAGGCGACGTCGGGTCAGCGGAGGCTGTTACAGCTCTGCTGCCCGGTGCTTTTATGTTCCAGGGCCTGGCAGGCGTTCACGCTGCTCGCTGCTGAGTCCTGGTGGATAAAAGCACCGCCGGGCCTCGGCCTGATCAGACGCCTCGACGTGAGCAGCTCCAGAGGTTGAGAGGTCGAACTGGGCCTGATTTAGACGGCAGAGGAAGAGCTGATGTTAAGAAACAGCCACAGAAACCAGAAAATCACAACCTGGAAAAGTCTCGAACAAAGAAGTAAAGCAGAACATGTGCTTGATAAACACCTGTAACGTGGAGTTACATGGTTGAACTTAGAGACGAAGTCGTTTTATTAATATTCAGGCCGACGAGTCGCGTCGCTTCACGTCTGAGCAGAAAGACGCAGATTTAATAACCACTTCTAATAATGTTTCCACACAGATCCGCTGTGTGCAGCTAAACTGTTTCCTCAGTGGTGTTTTCAGGAGAACAAGCTCTGACGGATTACGTTTGTTTGTCGACTATCACAGATTTACATTTTTAATCGAGCGTCTTTGCTGTTTGTTTTAGAGCTCCGCCGCCGCTCGACTCAGAAAACGGAGGAGACGCTTCAGACACCAGATGAAAGAGTCGAGTTTTAACTCTGGTCAAGTAGGTTTGGTGCTTCAGCTTAACCAGAAAGCAAACAGAAAGTAGAACATCATGCAGGAAGTAGTGCACAGGAGGAATGAATCAATGCTCAGCGTAACGACACTGAGCACTGATTTGAATTTATGGCAGATTAAGGACTGCTGTGTTCAACAGAGCGCTGAAGTTTTCCTGAAAATGTGCCTCAGATTGTGTAAACGTCGTGTCTAGAAGACGATCTGATCCACACACAGAGGATCTGGTGCCTGTTTGAGGAGGAAGCAGCAGAAATGTTGGAGCGAGCAGCTGATCATTAATCCTGAAGGAAATTCTTGTTCCAGATATTCCTCAGAAAAAGCAAAGTGAGATAAGAAACGCAGCCCGAAGAGCAGAAAAGCAAAAAGATATCAGTCGGACCCCCCAAAGCTCAACCAGGAGATGGACCATTAGGTAGAGAAGAAGAAATGAAGAACTGCACCTGATCAGAGATGAAGTGTTGGTTCTTACCTGCACATGAGATTAGAAGCTGCACACGATGCTGATGGTTAAATGGATTTATTTGCAGAGAAAGGAAGGAAAAGGAAATTCTTGTCCTCAGAAACATCTAAATAAGGTCAGAACTGCAGCTGAAGAGTAGAAAAGTGAAGCGACTGATGGCAGGTCGGGCTGTCGTGGTGAACAGAGCTCTGCAGCTGGTTAGCCGTCTTAGCTTTGCCTGTTTTTTCATGACACTGTGCCTCAGACTAAATCCATCGATGCAGCAGCAGGACGCTGCTGGACCTCCTCCTCCTCCTTCTCCTCCTCGTCCTCCTCCTCCGTCCAGAGTGTTGCCGGCCTCATCAGTCATCAGCTCGAGGCCCTTCGGACACCAAACAAACCGGCTAATCGCTGCGTCCTCGCCGCCGCCAGCTGCACCGGCCTCCTCCAGCCGGAGCGCCGGCCAGATAATTAGCGAGCGGACCAACACTCTGCAGCCTGCAGGCGGCGGCTAATCAGGCGCCGCGGCCAGCCGGCTAATGTGGAGCAGCTTCGTCCCCGCCGATGCCAGAGTTCCCCCCGGAGGCCTGAATTATGGGCTGTGTGAGGTTAACAAGAAACAACCAGCAAACATCCTCCTCTCTCCTCCCTGCACCTCCTCACTTCATTACCTGCCCAGTCTGGCTTCGCTCTCTGTCTTCTCCGGCTCTAATTTATAACCGCTTCCCTCCTCGCCGATAAAACTCACCTCCTGGCTCTTCTGCATGTTGCAGGTGAAATAAATCGACTCTCTCCGTCTCCCGGAGAGTTCATCATCGGATCTGGAAACAGAAGCAGCTTCGCACGGCGAGCCGCGAGGCGCCGACCGGAGCTCTGAGGTCGCGGGTTCGACGCCGCGACACTCCGGTTTAATCGCTCTGAGGCCCTCCGGCCTCCACTGAGCCATGAGTCTGCAGGATCGTCCAGATCGTTCTGTAGGACGCACGCTGAAGGTTTGATCAGAACCAAGACCAGATCAAACCCGGTCTCATTTGAAGACCTGATCCAGGCCGACGCTGCTCACCGTTAAAACAGACGTTAAGGCGAGACTTCACATCTGCGTCTGGACTTCTGAGCGTTTGCTAAATGAGACGGTTTCGCCTCTGACAGGCTTCTTAGCGTCGCTCCTGTTGCCTAGCAACCCGGACTGCCAAACCTTCATCCCGAGGATGAGGATAAGGTCCGACGTCGGGATCTGACCCTTTTTTTTTGACTGATGTGGCTCCTGAAATAGTGATTTTGGTTTTTAACGAGGGTTGGGAATTTAACGCGTTAATTTTGATTAATTAGTTACAGCTAAAAATAACATGTAAATAAATAAATAAAATAATAATAATAATAATAATAATAATAATAATAATAATAATAATAATAATGCATTTAATCGCACCTTCTCGGTTCCCTAATTTCCGGTAACGCTGATGCTCACGCTGGAGCCGCTAGGTGGCGCTAATGCACCTAAAGTTGGTTTTCCAGCTGCAAAGAAGACGCACAAGAAAGTTTGGTGAACAGTGATTAAAGTTTTATTTTTTATTTATTTATTTATTTATTGCAAATTGCAGTCTGTGAGTTTTAAGACAAAAAGTGTCAAAACGTTGAATTTAGTCGCTGTAACGGCACTGACGTAGCAGACAGACGATGAGAAGTGAACGTTTTGGATGTTTAAAGTTTAAAGCAACACTTAAAATTATTACTTTATTCTGTGATTTTGCTCGTTTTTAATCCATAATTCAACAAAAACAAAGACAATCTGTAAAATGACTATAAATTACTGTCATTTCTCACTCGACCAAACGAAGCTCCGCTCAACAGAACCGGTTAAAGAGACGGATCGCTGTCATTGTTCTTAGTTCTTTTCATTGTGCTGCCGCCTGAAACCTGTTTGGGCGATGAAACATCTGTCAAAATCAGAGAACGGGCAAAACGCCGGCGATGGAGCTGAAGGAACCTCTTTGCTCAGTTAATTATCAGCGTGAGCGAGTTGCTGATTATCTGCTGGTACAGAAACAGGGCGGCGGCGTGACGGATGGAGGCAGACGAGCTCCCATCCGTCCCGTCACCTGGCCGCCGACGGCGAGTAACGAGGGAAGCACCTGAAGCAAAGATGGCCGACAGCCGGCTCACGCTGATGAAACACGACTGAAGGATTCTGCAGCAACGTTTCCTAAATACCAGCAGAATCAAAAACATCAAACCGTTCTAGAAATAGGAGCGTTGCACAAATCAGCGGAGTTTCACCGATTCTTTCATGAACAGAAACGCTGACAGACGTAAAAACACACTTTTAATACGTTTTTAAAAATGAAATAAAATTTGGACAGAAACTGAAAATCTGACATCAAGGACAGCAGAAAAACTTTACCATGGAGACATAGCTCCGCAACACCTGTTACCATGGAGATCTAGCTCAACAACATCAGTTGCCATGGAGATCTAGCTCAACAACATCAGTTACCATGGAGATCTAGCTCCACAGCATCAGTTACCATGGAGATCTAGCTCCACAGCATCAGTTACCATGAAGATCTAGCTCCACAGCGTCAGTTACCATGAAGATCTAGCTCCACAGCATCAGTTACCATGGAGATTTAGCAGGTAAAAAGAGAAACTCTGACTTAAAGCATGAAATACCTCGTTAACCCACTAATCTGGCTTCTTAGTTTAGCCTGGTCTTGTTGTTGTTGTTGTTGTTGTTGTTGTTGTTGTGGTGGTTGTTGTTGTTGTGGCTGAAGATGGTTCTCCGTGACGTTCTGTGAATGTTTGGGTTGTTGTTGTTGTTGTTGTTGTTGTTGTTGTTGTTGTTGTGGCTGAAGATGGTTCTCCGTGACGTTCTCTGGATGTTTGGGTTGCTGTTGGGGAGAATCTACAGTGTTTGTAATCGTCTGCACAGAGCTGCATGAGCGAGGACAAAGTGAGCTCTCGTGAGCCCTCATAGGAGTCGGACTCGGCCTCCTCAGGCGCCGGTCCATTAGAGCCGGGTCCCGGTGTGCCGACGCAGAAGGCGAGTCCATCCATTCTGCTCCCGGTGTTGGTGGAAGTTAATGATGAGGCGTCGTCCTGCCGGGGCCGGATGAAGGATGGAGGCGCCGCAGATGAAACGCAGACTTGGCGAGCTGCGCGTTGAGAGGCTGCGAGGGCGCTTTGGTCCTCAGACGGACAGAACCGGGCCTGTTTGGACCATTAGCGAGCAGAGTAATGTGCCGACTCGCACAGCTTTTGGCAGCAAACGGCCTGAGCTGCAGCCAGAGCTACCTGTGTTTGTGTAATCCACAGAGTGTGGGCTCTGGGAGCGCCGATAGGAAGGTTTTCACTTCCACTCAGGCGGAAAAACACAACATTTAGCTGCTTTCACGGGCTGCGGTCCGACTAGAGGTCCGACTGGAGGTTCTGATGTGATGAATGCAGCAGTAGCTTCACTCTGTAGGATAAACTGGATCAGAATCTCCTCTGAGCTCAGACAGAGTTTCAAGTGTAAAGAGGGACATCATGGATGGAGACTGGCGGTGTGCTGATGAACCGTCGACTGACTGACGACACGTTTATCAAATCTGTCGCGTCTCGACTTAAATTAACTGAAGTTTATTTCTCAGGGATGAACGATGATAAGAGCGTCTTTATCTGCTGATTTAAAATGAAGATTTACTGGTAAATAGCAGAGTTTAGCTTTGTTCTAAATGTTCTAGAAATGTAAACATGTTTGTTTATTTGTAGTTTATTCAGTTATTGTGAACATTTAAAACATGTAGAGATTAAATAATATGTTCATTCCTCACGTTCTCTGCAGTTAAACAAATATGTGCAGATCATTTTTTAAAAAGTGGACAAATATTAGAAAATTGGATCTAATAATAATAATAATAATAATAATAATCTGTTTTATTTCTGTATTGTTTCCTTCTTGGCAGATTTTCCCCTGAAATCTCCTGTAAAAGTTAAATTCCTCGTGAAGGTTTTCTGCCCGAGTTCGATGTCGTTGTTCAGTTCAACTTTTTTTTTAGTTTGAGAATAAAGTAAACTCTTAATTTTACCCAGAATTCATAGTAATTAGTCGCGCTTAAGAGCTGCACAGCTTTAAAATTACAATATCGTCCATCCATCATCTCTACACCTTCATCCTCACCAGGGTCATGGGGGGCGGAGCCTATCCCAGCTGACTCATGGTGAAGGCAGGTTCACCTGGACAGGTAACCAGTCTATCACAGGGCTACACTTAGAGACAGACAACCAAGCACACTCACATTCACACCTACGGACAATTTACAATCACCAATTAACCTCAGCATGTTTCTGGACTGTGGGAGGAAGCCGGAGAACCCGGAGAGAACCCACGCTGCACGGGGAGAACATGGAGACTCCACGCAGGAAGATCCCGGGTGTCCTCACCGGGACGTGAACCAGCGACCTTCTAGCTGTGAGCCGCTAACGGTGCTAACGATGCTAATGGTGCTAACCACTGAGACACCTGCAGCTCAATTTACAATATTGTGAAAAAGTTAAATATTTTCCATCAGTTATTAAAGTGAAAATGTAATTTATTGTAGACTCAGAAGTTTCAAGCTGTTTTTAATTTTAATTTTGATAATTCAGCTCAAATAAGCAGATCTCAAAATATTAGAATATTTATTTTTAATTTCAGTAAATTGCCATAAATTAATTCTTCATATTATATTATAACCAGCCAGCAACAATTTAATTTGCTGCTAGTCGTAGATTTTTAGGTCAGTTTTGTTTTTTGTGCTTTTATTCACGACCAACTGATTGGTCGACGAGTGTTTTATTTCAGTCGAACAAGATTTATGTTCAGCTCTTCATCCTGCGATTTTAAATTCCATATCACTCATGTCTAACTTGTGTGTTTTGTTTTCTGGATTACAAGTCGAGAGAACGTTGGTCTGGTAGCTTCAGAAAGTGTCAATGAAATATGAATCAGAAGCATGAAGTCGGACTTGTGTGGATGAGTTCAGGACAGTTTGCTGGTTTGATCGTTTTGTCGCCAGATAATTAGGTGTTAACTAGAATTAAAACGTGTCATTCTAAGCTCTGTGTACGATGAAATATCTGATATTAAAACACAAAACATTCAGTCATCAAACAACAAGATGTTTAGAAACTAAACACTCAATATAAATGACGTTCAGACCATGTATATTATATGATATATGTCCATTTATTTACAGCAGAATGAGACGTTTAGTCGATCAGGATGTTATTAATCAGCAGCCAGTGTTTTAACTGATTCATTATTAATCATAAACTGAGTGAAGATGTTCGAAGTTGAAGCTTTAAAGGGACAAAATGCTGCTTCTCTGCTGAGCTGCTGCTGTTTGGACTGAATGTGATTTTCATCTTCGGGGACAAACAATAAAAGTCCTGAATGTTTCTCTGAATGCACAACTAATGCATTCAAACACCCCGTTTTAAATCCACTGAAGCGTCCCCCTTACATCAGCCGCTAGAATTAAAGCCGGACGCCAGCAGAAAGCAGATCTGTGGCTGAAAGAGGATCTTTAATATTCAGGCTCTCCTGCTGCCGGCGGCTCGCCTTGCTGCCGATTCTGAGGTTTTCATCCGACTTCATCTGATCGCTTTGTCTCGGGAGGCTTTTCCTGTCCAGAGTCTTCAGCGGAGGAACTTTCTGACGGATGTTTTTTCACCGAGGCGAATGAAAAGTGGTGAAGATACCTGATGGCTGGACTCAGACTGTGGACTTCAGGGTTTGACCTCCGTGATCTCAGAATCTTACAATCTCAGAATCAACTTCATCGGCCGAGTTTGAAGACAGAAACAAGGAATTAGACTCCAGTGAATCTCAGCTCTCTGCGTAAGGGATCAAAGAAATAAACTAGAACAATAAAACAAGGTCTCCTTCAGGATATCAGTACCTGGAGCTCCCAGCCAGTCAGTCAGAGCTGATGAAGCCTGTTGGATGAAGGTGGAACGTCTTCCAGTTGATGAATCTACCAGAACAACCAGGACGTGGAGGACTGAGGATCTTCACAGACACTAAGATAAGAGGAAGAACAAGTGATGCTACAGTGGAAGCAAACATCAGCAGCAGCTCCAACATCTGTGCGGTCCAAGCAGCCAGATGTGGGATAAAAACGTTACCGATGCTGAGAATCGGCCAAAACCAGAATCTAAACAGAACCAAAACTCGTGCAGCGATTCTCCTTCAGAGCTTCGGTTCTTGTGTGAAACTGAAAGCGTGAGGAACAGCTGAAAGCCTCCTTTATGGTTGTGAGCAGCTTCTTGGTCAGCGTTCTTTTTTATGTTCCATCATGTTCCACCAACATTTGCAGTTTGTGACTTTCTGGAGCGTCGTAGAACATTTGAGTAAAAAAAACCGAAGGCTCAACTTTCTGAGGTGAAAATAACTTTATTTATGTGTAACTTGTAATGAGCTGGATTTGCAAAGAGCTTTGATGACAGCAGGTTAAGCAGAAGTCAGATGAAGTGTTTTATTTATACAGTGGGTCTAAAGTATTAGCCGTGGAGCTAAACTGCTTCCTAACAGAGAAATAAACTCAGTTCATTCCTGGTTCACCCAACAGGTTTAATTGTTGGGGTTAATCTGATTCCAGTCATTTATTATTGAGTCCCACAGCTGCACAGTTCACCTTAAAATAAAGTTAATAAAGTCAATCCAGCGCCTGTGTGACAGCTGAATGTCTCTGAAACGTGTTTCTGAAATCGTGTTTCTGCATCTAACCTGTGTGCTAACAGGATTTAGATGTTTTTTTTTTCTGTTTTCTGAAACAAAATAATTAAGTAAACAAACTAAAAATACAAATCCAGATAATAACACAATAATAATAACTGGTATCACGTTTGGGCTGCAGGTGGCTCAGTGGTTAGTACCGTTAGCATCGTTAGCATCGTTAGCATCGCAGCTAGAAGGTTGCCGGTTCGCGTCCCGGTGAGGACACCCGGGATCTTCCTGCGTGGAGTCTCCATGTTCTCCCCGTGCAGCGTGGGTTCTCTCCGGGTTCTCCGGCTTCCTCCCACAGTCCACAAACATGCTGAGGTTAATTGGTGATTGTAAATTGTCCGTAGGTGTGAATGTGAGTGTGCTTGGTTGTCTGTCTCTAAGTGTAGCCCTGTGATAGACTGGTTACCTGTCCAGGTGAACCTGCCTTCACCCTGAGTCAGCTGGGATAGGCTCCGCCCCCCTAGTGAGGATTAAGGTGTAGAGAGGATGGATGGATGGTTCCTCAGATGTTGTCGCTCAAACAAATTTCAATGTGAGACAAAAACCTGCTGAAAGTAGGTCGACGGGTGATTTTACGTTTTTGATAAATTCAGCTAAAGTTTCCCAGATGTCATTTTAAACATGCAGAGTTTATGATGACGTTCGAGCAGAAGAACCCTGATGGTTCGAGGTGGAACCAACTCATTAAGAAGTGAGAACAGAAGGAACCTGACCGACGGATGGAACCAGGAAGCAGGAGAACCTTCCCTGTAATCAGGTCCATGTTGGTCGTTCCCCGGGGCTCCGTCCACCTCCTCACCTCCACACATCCGTCATTAACACAGCGGGCGTTTCCTCAGACGTTAATCACCAGATGGGCCTCCGCAGAGCAAACACAGCTGATCCGCTGTTTGTCCTCTTCAGGGAATGGATGTTTGTTGGCGACGCCGGCGGCTCGGCCCGTCCACGTCTCATTACTCGACTCCATCAAACACGGCAGCTCGCGATAAACGAGCAAATATTGGATTGAAGGAGTTTAGCTCGAGTCCAATGCAGCGTCAGGTGATGCTGATTTACCTGCAGCTGTTTGTTCAGTGACCTTTGCTGTTCCACCTCATAAAACGCCCGATTTATGAGTTTGTGCGAGCGGCAGCCTGCGGGAGGATGTGATCAGCATTCATCTGACGACACATTCAGGGAGTTCGGAGGCGACGTCGTTCCTGTTTGATGAGCTTTCAGGAGGCAGAGGTCTGAGTTCTGGAGCTGGAAACCACAGCTGGACTTTGTGTTGGGTCATTTAAAGTGTTGTTAGTGTAAATCAGTAAGTTGGACAGAACCAGACCCGTCAGACTGGACCACCGTCTGATATCGGAGCAGAAGAAATCCTTCCATGACGGATTTAGAGATCAATAAGTCGATGAGACATTTATTATTCCAAAATTCTCTCTTTTTTTCCACTAAAGGTGCCTGAAAACGAACAAACTTTGCCTCAAAAATGTTTCTGTTTGGTTTCTTCTGTCCGGTTGTTGTTGTGTTTGATGATTTTGTCGTCTCGCGCCTCGTTTTTGTGTCTTTCTGTAGTAACTTCTCGTCTGTTTGCAGTTGTGTGTCTGTTTAGGTTGTGTCTCGTATTTCTGTAAGATTGTTTATGTGTCTTTGTAGTCGTCTGATGTCTCCTTGCAGTTTTTAAAAAATGTCAAATCCGACGACAGTTTTCACAGTTCGGAGACGAC
>NW_007578536.1:49059-51975 GCF_000690725.1 Stegastes partitus | reverse complement strand
TATTATTTTTGCGGCTGCCTGTGACTGATGTACTGACTCACCTGTAGGTGGTTGTGGGGTCTTGACTCTTTCCCATCATGCTTTGGGTCACAGGTCACAGGTGTGTCAGCGTCCTGAGGGTCTTGATGACTAATAGATATCTATAAGAGCTCCTCAGGTGTTTAGATTTTATTGCAGTTTGGGTTTTTCCCCTCCATCACTCAGATAAAAACCAGATCCGTGTTTGGCGGCTACCACCCCTCACGGCGGCCATCTTGCTCCGACTGACGGACGCCTCGTCCTGCGGTCAGTAAATCCTCGTCGAGCATTTCTGTCTCTGGACCTCATCAACGCCACTCATCCGGCCCGTCTGACGCTGGCGTCTGAAGTGGAGGACAGACGATGGAGCGCCCGTCGGAGCGGCGGGAAAACTTCGGAGTTTTTGGACATAATTGGCCCGGTTGCCGCGGTAACCCTGCGACCCCGCCACACAGCGTCACTCGCATCCTTCAGAGCCGCCGTCCCCGCAGAGCCAGCTGTGTTGTTGTGGTGTTTCCAGCATTTTTCCAGAGGCTAAATTGTTTTTAAATGCACTGTCTCATCCTCTTATTGCTTTTTTAATGCCCTGTTTGCGAGGCCGGCTCCTGTTTGTCGCTGTGCCCTGATGAATCCATTACTTCTGCTGCTCCGGCGCCCTAATTTCCCTTCGGGGATCGCTCAGGTTTCAGCTCATCTGCAGACTGATGCGGCTGCAACCCTCCGCTGGTTTTTTACGGCGCCGGTGATCAAGATGGCCGTCCGCGGCGCGGTAATTGTGTGAACTCCCGGATTTGTGCTCTCAGCAGTATTAACCCTTTGAACCTTTGCTCATTTTCTGCTCCCTGCGTTTCCAGGCTCACCGTCCTGCTGCAGCTTTCCACACTTATGTCCACATTCCTTCGTTATGTCGGTAAATGGGGCCTTTTGATCGCACAGAAGTGGTTTTGTTGGCGGCTGCAGTCGGTAAAAGTCACCATGTTGTTGTGGCAGCAGGAGGTGAGACGAGACAGGAAGTGTTTTTAACGACAACGCCACAGCGCGTTTCCGTGTCTTCACGATTTTCTGGTGTCCTTTTGAAATGTTGTCGGATATTCTAGTTGCTGCCTCGTGTCTCCTTGTAGTTGTGTTGCTTAATTTTGTAATTGTTGTGAATATCTTTGCAGTTTGGGTCTCATTTTGTGTTTCATTGCAGTTGTTTTGTTTTGTTGCAGTAGTTTTTTGTGTCTTTTTGCAGCTTTTTGTCTTCTGCTATTGTTTTGCATCTTTTTCCAGCGTTTTTGTGTCTTTGCAGTTTTTCTTTGCAGTAGTTTGTGTCTTTCATGACTGTTTTTGTAGTTGTGTTACACCTTTTTGTAGTCGTCTTCTGTCACGTTGTGTTTTGTGTCTCGGCAGGTGTTTCTTTGGTCTCTTTGCGGTTGTCTCTGTTCATGTTTTTAATGTGTCTCCTTGTAGTTGTGTTGCATCATTTTGTAGTTGGTTTGTGTGTCTTTGCAGTAGCTTTACAGTTGTTTGTGTGCCTCGCCTTCAAAGGTCTTTGTGTATTTCGATACTCGCCGTGATATTTGTGCGACCGCTGCTTTTCCTGGATCTCCTCGGCGGAGTTACCGTGACCCACAGAGACGCTGTGTGATTGTGCGTCAGTCAGCTGCTGATGGTTGAAGTGACCTTTTTGTTTCCTAATAGTTATTTTCTGCCGTTTTCCTCCTGAAAGGACCCATTTCCCAGAATGCAGCAGTCACAGCGACCTTGTCGGCGAGCAGTAATGTGACACAGTAAGTGGCTGTTTGGACTCGCCGCTCTCCTTCACTTCCACGTGTGTGAGTCCGGCGTTAGTGCTGCTGTGTTTAACCAGCCGCTTTATGGAGGCAAAACAGTGGGAAGCAATTATAGTGAATAAAGCAGCCTGGCCGTGTAATAATTACAGCTCATCCCCGGACATGAGGCCGAGCAGCCATCCAAGTCTGAGGCAAATGAACTGGGAGACTCCAGCAGCTGAGCTGAATTCCAATCGTGTAATTTCCCACGACGTCAGGGGCCCGAACGGAGCCGGCGAGGCCTGATGCTGATCAGAGATGGTGTTTCCATCTCCGGACCTCGGACCCCCGACCCCCCGGTCCAGCTGTCTGACGAATACCTGAGCCGCCAGGTGAAGGAAGGAAGCTCCGGAGAGCCGAGCCGCCATGTTGGCTCCGATCAGCTGCTGCTCGCCGACAGTTCATCTGCTCATGTGAAACCAGAGGAAGCAGGTGAACTCTACAGGTGGAGGACGGAAACGTAGTGAGACTGAAGTCAGAGCAGCAGGAAACCTGACGGACGGATCAGACACTCAGTAGACACACAGTACCGCTGTTGTTGTTGTTGTTGTTGTTGTTGTTGTTGTTGTTGTTGTTACAGAGGAACGTTATTTTTGAAGCTGCTCCAACACTCTAAAACTTTACCCTGAAGATGCTGGTTTGTGTTTCCTCTGTCTGTTTGTTGTCGTTTTGTGTCTCTTTGTGGTCGTTCGTCTAATTGCGGTTGTTTTGCATTTACTTTATATTCACATCGTGTCTATTTTTGTCTCTTGTATGCATCTTGTGTCTCTTTGTGGTTGTTTTGTGTGTCTTTGGTGATTTCATGGAAGTTTTTTTTTGAGTCGTTTGCATCTGATTGTAGTTTTTTGGTCTCTGTGGTTGTTTTTTATTCATGTTGTGTCTCTTTTTGGTTCTTTTGCATGTTTTTGTAGTCGTTCTGTCTCTCTTTGTGGTAGTTTTGTGTCTCTTTGTGGTTGTTTTGTGTCTCTTTGTGGTGGTTTTGTGTCTCTGTGGTGGTTTTCATACTTTTCCAACTGATTTCGTGTCATCTCTACCCACAGCTCTGCTTCTGGCATGTTTATGTAGTTTTCTTTCCTTTGTTGTT
>NW_007578536.1:37770-49005 GCF_000690725.1 Stegastes partitus | reverse complement strand
GTTTTGTGTCTCTTTGTGGCTGTTTTGTGTCTCTTTGTGGTTGTTTTGTGTCTCTTTGTGGTGGTTTTGTGTCTCTGTGGTTGTTTTCATACTTTTCCACCTGATTTCGTGTCATCTCTACCCACAGCTCTGCTTCTGGCATGTTTATGTAGTTTTCTTTCCTTTGTTGTTGTTCGTTTGCATGTTTTTGTCTCTTTTTGTGATAGTTTTGTGTGTCTGTGTGGGATCTCTGTTGTTGGTTGTTGTTCATAGCTTTCTTATTATTTTTGTGTCTCTTTGTGGTTGTTTTACGTCTGATTTCAGTCCTTTTGTCTTTGTGTGTTTGCTTTGCGTCTCTTTTGTGTGTCTTTGCGGTTGTTTGTGATCGGGCAGACTTCGTTGGGTTCGTGTCGTCTCCGTCCACGTTCTGCTTCTGTTGTTTCACCGTTCAGGTTTCAAACAGCTTCTGCTCACGTGGCGGCAGGAAACAAAGGCAGAGTTTCCATAAATCTTGAAAGTGGTCGCCTGCAGCCATGTGTGAGTCTGTACGTTGTGTAGGTTTTTGCTTGGTGTGTTTGTGTTAGAATTCAGGCTGCGGAGCATCTCGACACCTCCGGCTGTATTGAGAACATGATCAATGATTCACTGCCTGCAATTAGTTGTAAAGGTGCCGCCGCCTCACCGGCAGCCGCTGCGGTGACTAATGATTCACGCAGCTTCTTATCAATAATAATAATTACGTGCAGCACTTTATTTATTTACACCTTTGAAGAATAATGAAAGTGCGTGCAGTCTGTTCTCCACCTCAAACGGATCATTTTGTGGTGAAAGCAGGATGCTAATGCAGAGGTTATCAAAATGCCACCTGCTTTAGTCGCAGTAATTAAGCCGTGTGTGCTTATGGGCACATCTGCAGCGTGAAACTATCAAAACAGGAAGAATATTTGGTGTTTTGGGTGTTCGAGCTCCATCCTGACCCTGGAAATAATAGTTTGACGGAACAACTCGAGCCTTTTCTTCCCATTTAAACCCATTTTTCCTGCTTTACTCGACAAATCACACCCTGTGAAGACGAGAAAAAGTTTGAGTTTGTTTTGGCTAATTTTTAATTAATTCTCCCTCAAAACCACATTTAGTTTTAATGTTTCTCATAACTGTCAGTAAATCTATATTAAACTCGACTTTCCTTCCAGTGCACTGACGGGGGGATTCATTAATAAGGATGTTACTGAACTGAATTTTGCATAATTGCTTTCAAAACAAAGCTACAAGTTGCTTTAGACGAAGAAGAAAATCGAGTGATTATAGTAATTAAAAGTCCCAACAAATAAAAAAGGATGAATTCGATGTTGAGGCCACACAGAGCTCTGAATGTAATCTAACTTCATCTTAACATGGTCGTCCAGTGCAGGGAGCTGATGTAAGCCGTCCTGTTGCACTGAAAGCTGGCTTCTCTTTGAGTTTCCCGTCCTGAGGTGGCGTCCATTTTTAGCCACGCCGCCGCCACCGCTGTAGGGAGGTTAATGCCGGTGGACGTCCGGCTTCACCTCTTCGGTCCAGACAATCGCCATTAGATGGATTAGCATAATGAATATTGACTGACTCTCCTCTCGTTGTGACTCTCAGATGATCATGATATGTGTTGCAGGTGTTTGTAGTCTGGTTGTGTCCTGAGTACTTGTTAGTTTGGCTCTTGTGTTGACTTCTGTGATGACGTTTTTGAGCGGTTTGTTGTCGAGGAGTGAGTCGGGTTTATCATGTCAGTCTTGAGTTTCCAGTGTCTCCTTTAACTCAGTGATGGAATCATTGAAACACATGAATCTGTTGGGTCAAAAAATTCTTTAACAGTTTTGTTGAAGGTCTTCTGGAAAATCTGATGGTTCAAAAGTATACATACGGCAACTTGAATTATTAGTTTAGGTGATGTAGAAAGCTGAGTTTGTCAAATGTTCTTAGTTCCATGACCCCTTACCTTCCTGTCAGTGGTTCTGATTGACCACAGCTGCTGACTCCTCTGATCCAGTTTAAACAGAACCATCTGATCCACTCATTAAACTCAAACACAATAGTGGGAAAGTCTGAGGAGCTCAGCAAAGATCTGGAAAAGAAAATCAGTGACTTGGAGCCATTTCAGGGCAGCTTCAGATCCCAGAATCATCAGTTTGTCAGCATAAAGTTCACGGTCCAGTTGTGTTACTGCCACCATCAGGAAGGAAACACGACTACAGCTCCACTGAAGTCTGCTGCTGATCACGTGGATGAAGAAAAAAGGTCTTCTGGAGGAAAGCTCTGTGGTCAGATGGAACAAACACTGAATTATGTTTGTAGGGGGGCAGATTAAGCCTTTAACCCCAAGAACACCAACCCTACCATCAAGCATGGCGGTGGCAGCATCATGTTCTGGGGCTGCTTATGTGCCCTTGTCGAGGTCAAAATGGCCACAATGCTGTATCTAGTTTTTGTCCGATTTCCAGAAAACTTCTAATAAATCTATGAAAGAACCGCGATGCAGCAGGATGGTAGGTTCCAAATGTCAACACCATGCGGCGTGCTGAGCTAGCTGATATGTTGATCGTACATTTCAGGATTGTACCGCTGCAGGTGATCTTACAGCAACTCCTCTTCAAGGCTCCTTATTTTGTTGTCCATCTTCTCATTATCGTGTCAGTTTAGGGTAGGGGTGAAATGCTTCATGTATACACATTTCGGCAGAACTTTTTTTGGTAAATAAAGCTCAGTTTGGGCACATATGGTGAATGCTGACCAACCCGAGCTTAAAGACCCCTCACTATGATTTAATTCTGCAGTTAACTACATTACAATGGACAAAACAGGTGGAGTGGACTAAAGCTGTACGCTGACGATGTTCACCTGTGATCGGGGCGTACGTTGAGTTGTATAAATCATTTGGCTCGGCATCAGTCGTACAAGAAAAAACAAAAGTGGTTCGATGCCGCCTTCATGTGGCATTAAAGAGCCCCTGCTACCAATTCGGACAGAACCAAAGCGGTAACAAACCCCACAGGTGTTCATGTAGCAGCAGGTGTGTCCTCTGGTCCACGTCTCAGCCAGCAGGACCCAGCAGCTCTTACACCAAACACCAGAACTGATCCGACGTCTGCCGTCAGACTGTTGAATGGACATGTGGGGCTGCTGAGTGACACTAATGGTGCAGTTCAAGTGGTTAATTTTCTAAACGCTGAGCTTTAATGGATGTTATGTGTCTTTGATATGAGAGAATGTTTCTGTCCCAGTGTGAAGATGAAAGCTGCTAATGTGCAAAGAAGTACATTTACTTCTTCTTCTTCTTGTGTGAATGGATGTTTTTCTATCCACCTATAATTAACACGTCCTCATGACGTTAGTAGACGACGTCTCCCCGCTGCGTCATGTTTCCCTTCAGGCTTCAGAGTCTCCACATGTCTTCTGTTGAAGATTTAATCGGAGCTTTTTCCAACAGCGTCTTTCTCTTTGTCTCCCATAAAGCTTTGACTGGTGAAGAACAGACAGCAGTTGTTGTACCAACAGTCTTGGTGGCCTCCTTCACTAGTCTCCTTCTAGTACCTCCTTCAGAGGAGTCATAGGAGTCCTGGTGGCCTCCCTCTCTAGTCTCCTTCTTGCTCGGTCTCTCAGTCTCTGAGGACGTCCTGCTCTAGTCAGATCTACTCATGTTCCATGTTCCTTCCATGTCTTAATGATGGATTTAACTGGACTCCAGAGATGTTCAGTAACAACAGAAATGTTCTTGTATCGTCTCCTGACTGATGCTTCTCGACAACCTTTCCACAGAGTTCTTGGAGTGTTCTTCAGTCTTCGTGGTGTAGTTCTATCCAGGAGTTCTGATCCACCAGTGACTGGACTGGACACCAGTCTTTATACTGGAGTAGATAGAACAGAGTTCCTTTATTGTCATTGCACAGTGAAATTAAGCAGCAGTCTTATTGGTGCCTTCACAACATCAGACGAGGTGTTTTTAAAATTACAGTCAGAAATGTGCAAATATGAAAATGAGAAGAATCTCGAATAAACACTGAATGTATGAGCGTATTTAAGAGAACAGTGATATAGTGCAAAAACATACATAGCCGGTGCAGCTGTATTTAAACATGCAGGTGCAACAGACGTAGATGTTTGTAGGTTCTGTAACTGCAGCAGTGAGCAGATTAAACTAAACTGAATTATTTCACTACCTGGGACTTGTGGCACCAACTGGCTGCATGCTTGTCCAATCACTTGTTTTATATCTTTAATGTAAAAATATGTCAGGCTTCCCAAAAACAAAAATCTAAATTAAACTGACTGATTAAAGGAGAGACCTTCCAGTACGTCTTGTAGGACCTGTTAATGTGGATTTGGAGCGTTTAATGACTGAAAGGTGGCGCTGTGGGTTAAAGCTGTAGATAAACCACAGACCACCCTCCTGGTGAATCCAGCCTGATGGTGCGTTTGGTTCCCCGGCGGCGCTGAGGGTCCATCACAGCGGCCCGGAGGTTCCTCTGGCTCCCATCCTCCGGCTTCCATTAGTTTGACATTCAGGCGGCGTGCCGGCGTCCTCTCATGACGAATGGGCTCGATCAGCTCGGCCGGGCAGCAGAGGAAACCCCCCGCCGGCCGGCCGCCCTCCTGCCCAGTCAGCACTCCTCGCCGTGATGAATCCCACTTCCTGGGTCGGGAGCTCCGGCGCACACACATCTCAGCGCCGGCGTCCCGATCCGCGGGAACCAATCAATTTGCAGATGCTGGGATGAAAGGGATGCTGCACTTCGATGAAGCACTTGGAGGGCGTAATTCGTCCAGAGAGGAGAAAACGTGTCGGTCGGTTTGAGTTTAGATTTAATTAGAGTTTAAAGTGATCCATCGATTAGACGCCGCCGCCGACTTAAAGCTGTGTTTATGGAAAAAAGCTCTGCTTCAAGTACTATCATGTGCATACTGGGCCTGTCTCATCTCAAATCATCAGCGTCTTCTTCTTTTTAGTCATGAACTATGGATGTTTATCGATATCTGTGAATTTTTTGCTCCATATATTAAATACTTTCAGAGATAATTTGTTTTGAGGAATCGCCGGTCGACCCACTTTCAGCAGGTTGAAATCAGAGGCTGTTTGAACGACAACATCTTAAAGATACAAACCTGAAAGTTTCACAGGTTCATGTCATCGTGTCATTAATTAAGAATCTGTACGACTGGACAGTAGATCAGATCAGTTCAATATGAAAAAAACTTGGAAGCCATCGTGAAAAGTTCCATCTCTGAGCTCATTAACCAAAAATCTCACAATACAGGAGTGACCTGATGATGTTTTCTGATCCACAGGTAGCTGCAGGTCACAACAACTAAAAACAAAACCAAAATAATTAATACAGAAAATTAAAAAATCTAAATAAAACGTTGAGCGAGATGTTTTGAATTTATTGTTTTGTGTAATTAGTGTATCTGGTTAAAGTTCTATCATTATGTTTATTTTTTATATACAGTTGAAACCAGAAGTTGACAAAAACTGTATAAAAAGACTAAAACCTTTTCTTAAGCCATGACATCATCATCTGGACGTTCCCAAATAGTCTGAAGGATCTTCGTGGATGTGAACTTCTCTCTCTCATTGTTCTGGTGTTTAGCAAATATAAGTCCTGTTGGTGATCCTGACTGAGCTGAAACAGGAAGCGTTTCGTCTGATTTAATGTCAAATAAAGGTTTTGTGTCTTTTTATTCAGTGGATGTAAACTTCTGGTTTTCAGACCGCCGTCGTCTCAGAGTCTCTACCAGAGTTTACTCATTTGTTATGTGGCACCTTAAACTCAACGTAAAGTAAAAGTAAAGTGTTTTAAACCCACCTGACAGGTGAGCAGCAGATCTGACGGCTCCACTGAGGGTCCCTCGTCTCCTGCGCTATCAGTTAATATGTTTTTAATCTCCACATCGAAGCCGAGTCCGTTGGTTTTGCTCGTCAGGCCTCCCGCTGGGCGTCTTTATCTGGTCGCTGTTAATGAAGGTGGAATCGTTTGAGCAGACGTCAGCGGACCTGAGCGACCGACGTCATCGTTTGTTTGTGCAGAAACTGCGTCGTGTCACTCGCTGTTCTGATCCGGAGACGGGTCTGAAATATTGACTACGGCGCGCACACCAGAACATTGTTTTGCACTCAAAGAATCGTGTCGCGTTTCGGGCTTTGAGGGGGAAACAGCCTCGAGGTCGGCCGCATGAAAAATGGATGCGCGTTAGCTAATGTGGCTAAGGTGAGTTTAAACTGCTCACACCTGCAGCAGCTGCTCTTTAAACACACCTGCAGCTCGGTTCAGCTCCTCGGGCGGCTCCTCTGGAGAACCAAGGACTTCCTTGTTAGCCGCCAGCCAGAAGCAGCCGGGGTGGACTCGATGCACTCGGCCGGCCGACAGAGTCCCGCCTTCAGGCTCTGATTACACACGAATACAAACATGTACATTAGAGCTCGGCGCTGCTCTGGATTCAGGACGCGACGGGTTCTGTCCCATCAGCGGTTCTTTGAGGATGTCGGAGATGTAAATGCGGTGTTGGAGGAGGCGATTAGCATTCATCCCCTCCAGGCTCTTGATTAAATGGGAGTAGAGGTTTGTGTTGTGCTGCGTTTCTGGGGCGGTTCACGGCGAGGTGAAGCTTCCACAACGTTTCCGTCTCTGTCGAAGCCAAACAGACTTCTGCAGCAGGTTAAATGTGAGCCGTGTTTATCCAGAGATCTGTGGTTAAACAGCGGCGGCGGGAGCAGAAACCACAGAACCACAGTGTAGAAATACCACACGAGCAGAATTATTCCCGTCATCGATTGGTTTGTGTCTGAAATATCACTTGTAGTTTCCTCAGACACAATAATCTGCCATCAGATTGCTTATTTTGTTCATTAAATGCTTTGAGAACCAAAGATTAGCAACACATCTGCACCAATAGCAACCTGGGACTCGAGAATTTGTACTTAAAAACTTAAATATTAATGTAGTTAGTTAGTTATCGCAGCTTCACACCACAACAAACAGCTCTGATTGTTGTTCAGCCATGAAACCACCATGTAGACGTTCCACACAACAGGCTGCAACCAGAATGACTTCCATTACTGGTTGATTCAGCTCTAAAATATGAAGACATTTCAGAAAATATTACTTACAAATCCAATAATCTGCCATCAGATTGCTTATTTTGTCCATTAAACACATTGAGAACCAAAGATTAGCAACACATCTGCACCGACAACAACTTGACATTCAAGAAATTTGACATTTTTGCTTAAAAACTTGAACAATTATTGCAGCTTCACACCGTAACAAACACCTCAGATTGTTGTTCAGCCATGAAAGTAAACATGCAGAAGTACCGCACAGCAGGGCTGCAACCAACATTATTGGCTGATTAATCTCTAAATTTAGGAGACATTAATTACAGACTCAGTAATCTGCCACCTGTCCAGTAGACACGTCAATAAACCAGTATCACCAGTACCAAGCTGGAAGTTGAGGGATTTGGGACGTTTTTGTTTAGTTTTTTATTATAGTTACTGATTAACGAACAACTAACTCGTAGCTCTGGTCGCCTTCAGTGAACCGACCAACCGAAGAGCTGAAGATGTTTCAGGTCAGAGAAACCTGGGTCCTCTGAGTTAGTCAGTGAGATTTAGAGTTTATAAAATCCAGCTACGACGTTTCTGATTTCCAGTGAAAGCTTTACATGTGTGGAGTTTGTTGAGGTTTTATTAGGAAGAGAACGTGACAGGATCTTTGCTCATTAACTTATTTTAAAGGCTACTTGTCAGCTTTGTCACCGTTTGGTGTCTCTTTCTATATTTTCTCTGTTCGTTTCACTCCCAGCAAACATTATTCACGCTGAGGCTGAGTCAAAGTTGTGAAAAGCAGGTTAGATTGGATTGTGCTGGTTGTTTGTAGGTGTTGTCCTTCTATCATCAGTTTCAGGAGCTGTTTGAGCGTTCGGTCTCTTAAGATGAAATATGGTTTAAATGTTCACGGTTTTGTTGGATGTGTCTCGGTTCTGGTCCCAGTTTATTCCTGAACAGTAGCTTCAGTTACAGTTAGAAACAGTTAATCCCGTTTCCTTTAACAAGCATGAAGTGACGTCTTTAAATGTCTTCTTTTGTGTTGAGTTTAAGGATTTAAAATGAACGATAAAGCTGTGAATCCTGACAACCAGGTAGCTGGAGCTGCTGGTTTATCAACTACCTGTTTATTGATTGTTTTTATCAGTCAGATGTAAGGTAAAAGTTTTTATTGTGTTTTACTCATAAAAAATGCTTAAATATGTTGTCGAGGTGAAGAGTTGTCGGCTCGGCTGCCAGAGCTGCACTTTAACAATCAGACTCGTCTCAGACACGTCTTCTGCTTCTGCCGCTCCGTCGGCTCGCCGAGTGTCTCGCCTGTTTTCGTGTCACCCTCTTCTCGCCCTTGTTGATTCCATCTGCAAAAAAAAAAAGAAGTTTAAGAGAAAGTTGGGAGCCGTCACAACATCTCAGAGAGACGGGTCGTTTATGGGAGCGCCTCGTGGCCTCGAGGACGATGTGACAGCGCTGCAGAGGGCGTGAAGGCTGCTCGCTCTGGACGGCGCTGTCACAAAAATAAGACGAGTGCAGAGAAACAGCCAGCGATGCTCTTGTTTGCAGCCGAACGGCCAAAAAGACAGAAAACAAATGCCAAGGAGAGAGAAATCGGTTTGGACGAGTTGAGCTGTGACTGAATAGTGAAGTGTGCACTTTAGAAAGAGAGAAACAGTTCAGACTGGAGTGTGGGTTCGTGTTCAGGTTGAATTTGATCCGAGCCTCGTGGTGATCGTGGTCACAAGTTATTAAGAGACAGACAGCCGACATGTTCAGGACATTTATGCTCCAGAAAAAGCTGCTCTCTTTGCAAATTCTTCAGCTCATATTTAAATAAATCTGAAAATAGTTTTACCACAGAGTGAATCCAGATGAGTCTGCTATCACACGAAGAGAAATTAGACCGTCCATCGTCTAGAACTGGTTCTGACCCACCACCATCACACACGTTGATATGAGCCTGGAAAGTTTACCCAGAATGCACTTTTAAAGCTTTGTCCAACCTCATGTCATGATGCCGCCGCCGTGCTTCACAGTCAGAACCATTCATTCACTGTTTCGCCACTTTTTAATCTATGATGCATCCCATAATAATGAACAGAACCCAGGTTTATTCTGTAACGTTTGAGGGTGATTTTGTGGCTTTTTGTAATGAATTTGTGTGTTTTGTTTGTGGTTTTTCATCTTTATGCTGTGATTCATCCCTTTCTGAAGTGATTTTTCACCTTTTTGTGGTGATTTTTTGCCTTTATGGGAGCCTGAACTTTTTTTTGTGTTGATCTGGTGTCAGGTTCTAGCAGAACCCAGATGTGTTCTTCCTCCTGAATGTCATGTGTCTGTCTGCTGTACTGATGAAGTTCTGAGGCTCAGAAAAAGTCCAACATGACGAAAAAAAATCAGTAAATTGAGTCGATAGTTGTTGAAAGTAACTCAAATGTTGTTCAAAATAACAAAAGAAGCTAAATGTGATTAAATGCTGGATCGATTAACGACGCCGTCTTTGAAAGGTTGGAGGTGAAAACGTTTCCTCGTCTGACGTCCGTCTTGTTTGAAGTCTGCGTGAGCCGATAATTGCATATTTGAATCTTGGGAGGTGTTTGTCTGAGCCGGTTCTGATATTTCACCTGCAGCCCGAAGAGACCCGGACATGAAAGTTTAATGTTTGCGGCCGCCGAGGCGCCGTCTCCCGGCAGGCCATCGATCGGCGGCCCTCGGCTTGTTTGTCGACCTGCTCGGCTCCCCGGCGACGGCGGGCTGTTGGAACAAGACCTTTCATCGCACATGAGTCCAGACGGGCCGACGTCCTGCATCCTAATGCGCTGATGAGAGCCGCCGGAGGCCCGCCGGGGCTCGGCTCCGTGACCGGTTCTGTCTCGAACACGGCTCAGGTGATGTCTGATGCCTGTCGGACTCCGAGGGACGAGCTTTCTGGTCTTACGTTTGAAGCGACTGACTGATTTGGATTAAAGGTCAAAGCAGTGCCTTTGTCCACTCGCTTTTATGTCTGTTTTATTCTCTTTATTTTTATTTATTGACATGTTTATTATTATTATTTTTATCCTTGTCTTTCTTGTGGATGTAATTCACAGTTTTTTCTTCTTCTTTAAGGCTTTTTTTTCCTGCGTTTTGCTCGTTATTGTCGGTAATTTAACTGAAACCGATCGATTATTTGGAGGCAAACATTCGTCTTTACAAACGCTGGTTTCGTTGTTCATGTTTGAACGCTTTATTGAATCATCCAGCAGGAATCAGGAGTTCTTCTCCATCATTAATGTGAAGCTGATTATGTTTTAAACGTAGAAGCTTGTTCAGAATAAAGACGTCTGGGTTCTCCTGGTTGTCCAGCACCAACATGTGGACCCTGATAAAATCACTGGACGGATCAATAGACGGAAGCCTGAGACGGTCGGTCCAATTAAACAGAACCGAGACGCATTATTCAGTCTGTAGAGAACTAATGAGACCAGATTGGTTTATCGGAGAAGCGATTCTGCTAAATGTCCACGAGGAACCGTTTAATCTTATTAATGATCCGACGCCGTCAAAATTAACTTTTAAAACCTAAAAGAATCAGAATTTATCGGTTTTGTTAAGTTACTGACAATAATTAATAAAATCACAGAAATAAAAGTTAATTTAAATGTTAGCACTAAAGAAGAAAAAAAAACTGTGAATACATTGAAATGTGGTGTTTTTGAAATCAGTAGTTCATTTTTTTCAGTGTTTAACTTTAAAAGATTTAATTTTTTTTTTTGACTGTGTTTATATCAACAACATTTTTAAATATTTTAGACACATTTGCCGTTAGTTTAAAAAAATCATAATTAATATGGGCTGGAAAAAATTAATTGTTTTTTACGTGTTATTTTGCAGGTTTCCCTAAATTACACATTATGTCCAGTAAAATCACAGAAAACTGTATTATTGCTTCATATGTTGACTTTAAATACCCGCTTTGTAGAGTGTCTTGAAGAGTTTAATTATTATAATTAAGTTATATTAATAATAATAATAACAATAATAATACAAACAAACCAGAAACAGGCCAAAACAGTTTTTATATATAATATATATAATTTTTCTGCCACCTTTGCTGCCACATTTCTTTCTTTTTGTTGTTTTTTGCCGATATTTTTCAATCTGGTTCAGTTTAGGCACCAAAACTAAACTAAGCGTCACGTTTTTGT
>NW_007578536.1:27314-34117 GCF_000690725.1 Stegastes partitus | reverse complement strand
CAGAGAGACGACAGGGTGGAGGCCGAGGAGGCCGGAGAGACGACGAGGTGGAGGCTGACGACAGACGTCTTGTTTTGTGCGACAGATCTTCAGTTCCCGTCCCAGAGGAGAAAGAAGACAGAAAGTCTTCACACTGAAGAAGCTGCGATCAGAATGACTGATTCATTAGTTAATCGTTGACGAGTGATGAATGATGAATGAGTCGTTGCCGTGGTGACGTGTTGTTGGTGCAGATGTTGGTTTGGATTTCTGAAGCTACACATCATGATTTACAAGCTGCCTGGAGTCATAATGAAGATGATTGTTAGTAATTAGCCTTAATCAGCGAGTGTTTCAGAACTTGTCCTCACCAGACTGTTTGCTGGACGGGAACGGTGGAGCAGTTAACTGAAGAGACGGTGAGCAGATATAAATGTGTGGTATCTCCAGACCTTCTGGTCCTCTGGGCTCTGCAGCACAGAGGCTTTAGCTTCTCTTGCTGTTGCTCTCAGCCAATTTGTTTCCACATCATGTTTTCCCGGTTTGGACAGAAAATAAAACTCCGCGAGCTGTAAAAGATTCAGCGTTTTCCCGTAAATGCATTTCACCCGGCGACTCGCTCGACAGCCGGCGACTCTGGAAGAGGACTCGAGGTGACAGCATCCACTTTAGCCCGCGGCGAGGAGTTCAGGAGGAGGAGGGCGGATGAGGAGGAGGGCAGGGTGACCTCTAATTAGCTCGCCGGGAGGAGGCTGAGGACGAGAGGAGCGGGGTGAGGGCAGGTGAGGAGGTGTTGCCGTCTCGTTAACCTGCAGCCGAGGGGCGGCAGCGGGCCGCCGTCGGTGGGAGACGGGCTCCAGCGGGACCTCCGACCTCCTTGTGTCAGACGCTCCTCCACCAGACGGGCCGCTCTGTCGACTCGCTGCGGTCCGAATCGCTCAGGAGATGGCAGACGGTCTCTCTGATCGTAAGATTCAGAAGGCTGACAGGAAGCAGCGTCCGACTCCTGAGTTTGTCTGTTTTGACCTTTTGTTTAACCCTCAGAGGCCTGTTGTGGTCGTACAGACGTGTTCACCGTGTTGGACGTCGTGTTTTTCAGCACATCACCGATACGATCCGACTACCATCATTTGACTTTAACCAACTATAATAATAATAATAACAATAATGATTTGAAAAAATGTATTTATGAGGGCTGGGACGCGTTAAAGTCCCGCCCCTAATATACTTTAAAGCGTTAATTACGATGAATTAATTACAACAAAAATAACGCATTTAATGGCAGTTTGTGTCCAGACAACACGTCAGCGCCTGATTTCATGGTCCACCGGTCACATGACACACAAGACGATCAGCGCTACGCTAACAACGACAAACATGGAGGAATCCGATGAGAGCGCATCGCTGGACTGATGGAGTTTGATTTTAAAAGCTGCCTGATGGAAACTGGACCAGAACCTGGTTTGGTGCTAAACAGAATGTGCATCCCACCGAAGCACATGTAGCTGACGGCACCACCGGGATGCAAAGCAGCGAGCAGAGAAACCACCGGAGCTGTTAGCGCTAGCAGTCCTGGACAGCCACAGATTTTTTTAACGCGTTGTTTTTGTTGTAGTCAGTTAATTAACACGTTCAAGTCCCACCGCTAATATTTATTACAATAAAAAACACAAACAAGCTTAATGAAGCATTTTGAAAGTTGGAAGTTTCACAGCAGGTTGCAGATGTGAACATGAAAAGGTCCATCTGACATAAAATCAAACTAAAGAACACAAAGAAGTCGGGCAAGGACACAATAGATTCAGTTTCGTGACTGTTTCATGAATTGCCGTGAGACCGAGTTGGCTTTTCCCTCCACTGTCGTTACCTGTCTCGCTCACTGCTGTCTGCCTCTCAGGTGAACAGCTCACTACTGCCCCTAGAGGCCTGGGGCACCTCCGCTGTGTGAGTGGACATCCAGCGCTCTCTTTTTGCAGCTCGTTTGTGTACATGTACGTCATTTGTCCCCGTCGGCCACCGTACAGACGGCCACTTCCAGGGACTTTCACTTTCGTTTCGGAAAATGACAAAAAAAACGACAAAGATGATGAACGAAATGCGGTATTTCATACGCATCTTTTGATTGTCTGTTAGTTTCTGAACTTGTTTGGTCTCTGAAATGTCAGAAAATGAAGAAAAATGTCGGTCAGTGTTTGTTTAAATGTCCAAAGATGTTCCGTTTACCGTCACAGAGGAAAGAAACAGGAAAACATTCAGACTGAAGAAGCTGCAATCACATCATTTAGAGGTTAGATTTCTTACAAAAGGAATTAATTGATCATCAGAATAGTTGACAGTCGACGGAGCTGCTTTTTCTAAATCAAGCAGGTTTTTAGTATCGAGGCTCTTTTCTGGATTTCTGAAGCTACAAGCAGCTACAGAGGAGCTTCACGTCGGTAAAACGCTGGATGAGTTAATTGTGGGAATTCTGACTTCACAAACCTTCTTGTCCTGATGAGACGTTCTGTGTGTCGGATCGTTTTTCCTCATGTGGGGAAAACAGACAAATGATGCACAGGAGCAGTGAGGAGAACGTGGAGGAGGAAACGTGGCCGGAGGTCGTAGAGGAGGAGCAGAGGAGCAACGAGAGACAAATGGAGGAGGCCGAGGAGGTGACAGTATCAGGTTATCCAGGCAGGCAGGATGAGGAGTGACAGCGCCGAGGAGCAGGAGGAGCTGTCAGGCTGGAGATGACTCACCGCTGGAAGGTCAGCAGGAGGAGGAGGGTGATGGATGGAGGTGAGGAGCAGGAGGAGGCGGCGCTGTCGGGTCGATTCGCCGCTCAAAGCCAAACGTGGAAGAGGAAGTGAGATTCAGAGCGAGCGGAGAGGTTATCGGGTTGGCCGTGAGGAGAGGAGACGCGACGGGACGAGGAGGAGAAGCCGAGTCAGGAGGAGCGCCGGAGGCTGGAGGACGAAGCCACGTGTCGGAGAAACGAGTTCTGAGCAGAAAGCAGGAATCATAAAACAAGGAACGGCAGCAGATCTGATCCAGGGTCAGTATTTATAAAACAAATCTGATAGAAACACCCAGAACCTCTTCAGAACATCTGGTTCTGTTTCTGCAGTGCCTTCATCTACTGACCAGAGTTCTACCTTCAGACTGTGAATGTTCCAGAGGTCCAGGTCCTTGAAGTCCACAGAGGAGGGTCCAGATTGATCACTTTAATGGACTTTTTCCATCATTTCTGAGCCTCAGAACTTCATCAGAACAGCAGATAGACACATGACATTTAGGAGGAAGAACACATCTGGGTTCTGCTAGAACCTGACACCAGATCAGTTCTACATCCATCCAGGTGTCTCAGTCTGAACACTGGACCTGGTTCTGTTTTTAAAAATAGATGAAGACCATTTTTGGACCATTTTAAATCAAATTCTGAATCGTTTTGGACAGTTATGAATCATATAAAAATACTAATGTTTGTGTCACTGAACAAATTTCAGGTAATTTTAGATCAATTAAATGATTTTGGACAAATTTTGAGTCATTTTGGGAAAAGAGTCGCTGAGATTTGAGAACAAATTTTATGTTATTTTGAAAACTTTTGAATCAATCTGGACAGTTTCTGAGTCACTTTAAACTTACTTGAAGACATTTTGGGGCCTTTGTGGATTTTTTTTTGTTTGTTTGTTTGTTTGTAATTTTTGACTGTTTTTGATCATCATGTCCTCTGTCAGCAGCTGGTAGCATCAGTATTATGGGATGTCTCATAGTGGTACCAGTCAGACCGCAGCAGGTTAATGTCTGTGACGTAGAATCACAGAAACATTTCATTGGTACCCTGGATGTGGTTCTGGTTCTGATCAGTCACCAGAGGAAACTTTACAAAGTGCATTCTGGGTAAACGTTCCAGGCTCATGTCAGCATGTGTGATGGTGGTTGGTCAGAACCAGTTCTAGATGATGGAAGGACCGTTTTACCTCCAGAACCTACCAGAACCATCTATACACAGGATTCTTGTCCACATGATGCAGTCAGAGCAGCAACAATCAGTCGAATTAAACATTTGGCAAACATATCTGTCAGTGTTTTCTGTTTCTCTGATGAAACGATCTTCTGTCGTCTTCGTTAATTAACTTCTGTATGAATTCTGGGGTGAAGCGTTGGGCCCAGTCAGAGCTGCCTGAGCAGACAGAGGGATTCAAATGTGATGACTTTAGATTAAACTACTCTTTTTAGTTTAAAATTAAAGTCCAGTTGCTTCATAAGTCAGATTTATTTTGGTCTGATTTAGGGGAAACACAGCAGGTAGCCTCCTGGACCACTAACTGTACGACTTTATTGTTTTATAAGCTACAGGAAGCTAACGCTAACCACCTGCTAAACGCCGTCTCCCTGAATGTGTGCTGCTTTGAGAGCCAGCAGGCTGAAATAAACCCAGACCCTCTCAGCGCCTCCCTCTGGATGAGCCCAGATGTTACCGACAACAGCAGAAACATCTGTGCAGGCTTGAGATGGAGTCTGATCTGAAAAATACACTCAAACTGAAAGCGAGGCGTCGGGAGCGACTCCGTTCTCTTTGCGTTGCTTCGTGTTGACGGAGTGTCACGTCTGGCTCCCTCAGACTTTACTGTATAAATGCAAACCACAGACAGCGTGGTGCGTCGGCTTTAATTTGCTCCGCGGCCTCTTCCAGCCTCCATGCGTACTTGAATTAAATCTTCCTGGAAAGGATCAAACCAGAAAATCAGATCAAAGAGGAGAGAATGCACCCGGTGAGGATGTGAATTGCTGTCATGCAGGTAACAGTATATATCCTGTCCTCTGGCTCTGCTCCGGCTCTCCTCACTCATCCAGCTCCAGCTGCCTCCGAGCAGCAGATTAATCAGTTGGAAACTCTCCTCTCTCCTCCTCTGATGTACAGTTTCACCTCCCGAGGAGTCTGACTAAACAGCTTCTGTCTCCTCGGTTTTCATCACTCCTGCTTTGCCGCGATTAAAACCGGCGCCGCTGTGGGTCGGCCGCTGTGTGGGCAGGCGGGTCCAGGTGCTGGTGGCTACGTGGAGACGCAGGATGAGTAACGCACACCGGACATCAGAGGCTGTTCGGACGACCGCACCGCCGGGCCGGACTTCACGGGACCACAGGATCCGTTTGTCTTCTGAATGAGATCTGTGAGCAGACGGGACGGGGACGATGTGTGATCCAGACTCACACAGAACTGGTTTCCTCCATTAGCTGTGAAAACACACAGACTGATCCTGGACCAGCTGCTCTGTGCTGATGTTTACATGGTGGTGAGGTGTTGGACTGATTCTCTGTGATGCCAACACGCAGCTACAGCAGGTTTCATTTTTGTTGGCAGTGATGCACGACACGTAGTATCTGCAGGAGTATAAAAGAAAGATTTAAACCGATAATCAGAAGAGCGTGGTGCATGTCAGTACCGAGTCCCAGTCAGACACTCGTCCTCTAGATAATACACACTCCAAGTGCATTAAATGTAATGAAATGAACTTAATGCAGGATAATTACCGTAATGTCTGGACTACAAGCCGCTACTTTTTTCACACGCTTTGAATGCTTAAACAACGATGCAGCTAATTTGTAATAATAATAAAAATAATACACATTTATCTGATAGATGTTGGCTTTATTTATTTTATTTTATTTTTACAATATGAAGACCTGCTGAAATTATCTTGGGACCACCATGGGGCCCCGACCCCCAGTTTGAGAACCACTGCTCCCCATGATGTCAGTTTCATAGACCAGCTGTAGTACCTGGTTGTTCCACCAGGTGGAGCCTCTCGCTGTTTAACGCTGTAGAGACCAGAGGAGGCGTCACTCAGACTAACGGCTAGTTTAGTTGGTGTCACGTAATGTCCAGACTCATGACCAAGAATGCTAACGATTAATTAGCATTCATGCCATCAATAATTTAATCGATTAAAAATATTACAGCCAATAAGGTAGAAGAAGAAGGTTCTGCATGTCAGAGGCTGTAGTGGAGATTAGCGGTCGTAGCTGTCTGTTAGACGCAGCGCACAGTCACATGACTGCAGCTAGGTCACTGATTGGCTGCTAAGTTTGCTTTGTGGTAATGATTATTGTAATTTTGATTGATCAGGCTGTCGGTTAAGGAAATGATTCAAAGCTAGCGTCCCTGCTCGTGACAGAACCTCAGACAGTCCTGCAGCACTCCGATCGCAGCCTGTGCATAAAAATACAATCATTGCATTAGTCGTAGCCTTCGTAGTCCAGAGAACGTTCAGCGAGGACAATAAACAAATGAGCTGCAGCAGCTTCCTTCCTGCTTCCAGTGTCAGCAGCTGAGGAGTTCAACTGTAGGACTGAAGCGTTCAGAGATCAAGTTAAATGTACTGTCTGCAGACCACCATGCTGCCGTTCAGCTCGGTCTTTGTAGTGATTGAGTTTCATCGCAGTATGATGATTTCTTTAGCTGACGTTCACACGAGCAGCGCCGGTAAAACACCCGGCGAAGCTCAGAAGTGTCACTTTGTCATCAGACCAACCGGCAGCAACACATATTATGTTTGAGCTCAGAGATCAAATGTGACCTCCCACCAGGAGCTGGAGCTTGTTAGACGTGTGCAGACGTCCAGTCTCAGCCAGCAGGAAGCCCTCACGTCCAAACACCGCAGCACGTAAAAGCAGGAATAAACAGGGTTCTGGTTCCACAGGAAGGGTTCTGCAGCTTTGAGCCGTCAGAGGGAAATGAAATGAATTCTGGGATATTTGGATGAAAACCCAGAACGGCGTCATGACAGCAGTGTTAGAATGAGTTCCTGTTATTTTACACATGTTCCTGTTGAGCTAAA
>NW_007578536.1:23197-27029 GCF_000690725.1 Stegastes partitus | reverse complement strand
CCAAACCTATAAATAATATCCACATCAAACATTTTTTTGTATTTAAAGCAGCAAAGAATTTAACTATTTTAAAGATATTTGCTGTTATTTTTTAAAGAAAACATCTTTTAAATTCTTGTTTTTACAATTTTTTTCTGTTTTTATTAAATTATTATTTTACAAATCTCTGCTGTTTCTAAAAAGAAAACTTCTGCATATATAGGATTTTATTTCTTTTCTTTTTTTTTTTTAAAATTTTTTTTTGGATTTTGAATTTTTTTTTTTTTTTTTAAAAGAAAACATTTCTTTTATGTCTAAATTTTTCCCTGTTTTAAACTTTTATTTCACAGATATCTGCCGTTTCTAAAAACAAAAATGATGCATATTGATGATTTGGTTTTTATTTTCAATTTTTTTTTAGACGATTGAAAAACACAACATTTTGAAAACTGAATCGAATTTCCCAGTTCTCCACTACTGATGTTTTGAAATATGGATTATCATGTCATCACCGTCATGTTGATCACTCCTGGTAATGAAAACACAAGACTGCTGCCTCAACACAAATAGCTCGTCTGGATTTTGGGGTAACGAAGTCCAACAAATTCAGTCTCCTCAGGATTCACTGTAAAGTCGCACAGATCCAGAGAGGAAGAGGAGTTTCCCATCAGCGTTCGACAGAGGAAGGTGAGAAACGACTGGGTGTCTTTTAAAGGCAGAGACGGAGGAAACAGGACCACTGGAGAGAAAAACAGATCTAAATAAGTTTAGTTTGGGAACATTCAGCTGTGGAGGGAAAGTGGTGGAGCAGGAGGTCAGACGAGGAGGACTCGTTATTAACTCGTAGCTCAGATTCAGAGTTCAGCGAGTCGCTGTTTTCCTCTTCAGAGTCCAGAACACGCAGCAGAGAGCGACTGTTCAGAGTAATTAAAGGATTTCTGGTAAACGAGTCGACCTGCGGGTCACGACCGGCGGCCCCGTCGGACTTCCTGTTTGGCTTCAGGCGTTCGTTAAGCTCGCGGCCACCTGACGGGTCGCCGCGCTCTCATAGACGTAACACGAGAGCAGAGGAGGAATAATTAAAACACTCTGAAAATGAGAGAAATAGTCACACTTGTAAATGAAAAGCCGTTTAATCAGCGGCTGGTAAACAGCGACGTGACAGAAAAACAAGATTTTAAAACGATAAAAGAAACAAACAGAAGCGACGCACTGAGTTTATGAAACAGGCTTTAAATCAGAGTTCAGCCGAGTGCAGGAGGGAAAGTCTAATAAAATCATAACCTCCTCAGGAAATAACGAGTTCAAATAACGTTTTTTAAACGTCTTACTTTAGACAGTTAGCGCTAGCAACAGTGTTAGCGTTAGCTTAGCATTGACAGTGATTCATACTCGGTCAGAAAACTTCCTCTGTAAAAATAAATAAATGTATTTAAGGTTAAATTCTGATGCTGACTCAGAATCTGCAGTAAATGGATTCAATACGTAACGTTTTTATTCCCGGTTATATTTAAAGAAGCTTTGTGAAAACTCCAGAACCGGTTTTTCTGCTCGGATTAAACTTCCTGCCAATATTTTTACTTCTGTGGTACAACTCAGTCAGTTCATAGAGTTTAACTAAATAACTTTAGTTTTTGTGATCTAGTTTTTCATATTTACGTCCTTTAACGTCTGGCTGTGTGTTGTTGGGACCTGCAGCTACATGTGGGTCAGAACACATCGCTGGTTCTGAGTGACCAGTTTGCTGTGGTTTCATTTAATCATCTGCTGGAGCTGGACGACTTTGATTAATCAGTTTAAAACCTTGAAAACTGTTTTAAAGACGAAATTAACCGAATGATTGTTTAAAAAGCTGAAAATGTGTCTTTACAGTCGGACTCAGAACCAGTCGAAGCTGAGAGAAGAATTCTGTCAGCTCTGTTTATTGATCTCTTTTATTTCACTTCTTTTAGTCTCTCTCAGTATTTATTGTCATTAACAGTCAAACGTCACATTTTTAGAAGATTTTCTGATCGACCTGAAGCTTTATGTCTTAAAATATGTCAAGATGTTTGTTAAATCTTTGATGGATTTATTACATTTTGTGTTTTATAACTTCTTGTTTCTCATTGAAGTCTGTTTGAACGACGACATGTGAGAACCTGTTAAAGATGAAACCTGAAGTGTTCTCTGCTGGTTCTCATCACGTCACTGATTCAGAACCTGTAAAATATAATAATAATAATAATTTAGTTTTTGTGGTAAAACCTGTCAGACCTGCTGACACAGATCTTTATTTTTATGTTATTTTCATATTGAAGTCCTCTAAAACACTTTATTCATGTGTTTGCTAACATGAGCTCAGAGATGGAAGTTTTCATGACGGCTTCGGTTTATCGTCACATTTCAACTCTCCAGTACTCAGAAATGATCCGATCAGTTTATCTAATATTACAGATTCTGGGTCAGCGACGTGATGAGAAACAACAGAGAACATTTCAGGTTTTTATCTTTAACAGTTCCTCACATGTTGTTGCCTCAATGTGAGAAGAAAGCGACGGGCAGATGTAAAATAATTTGTACCTCAAACAGTATTTGACATATCAGCTAAACTGTACAGATATATTCATAAATATCCATATTTTTGCTGTAAGAACTCCAGACAGATCAGAGCTTGTTCATCAGCACTCAGCAGCTCATCCCTGATCAGACGTCCTCTGTCTTCTTCTATAACGTGATCTTTGTGACAGGAACCAGAGGCTGCAGCCCAACAATGAGCCGGGTTCCTCTGAGAGGGTGGTTCTGTTCTGTGACCCTCCGGCGCTGTCATCTCATGCATTGTTCTGACTCGAGTGTCGCTGCTTGAAACGAGCTCTAATTATCCTGAGTGGAGTCCAGCCGTGGCTCCGTCTGCAGGAGGAGCCTCGTCCTCCACCTGTAGCACATCCACCGTTTGTCAGGAGGCATTCGGCTCCCTGCTCCTCCTCCTCCTCCTCCTCCTCCTCGTCTCGCGGCAAGTATCGATCTGCCAAATTACCTCCCGAGGTTGTCTCCGTGGCGACGCGTCACAGTAAAAGCCGCCCGAGAAAAACGCAGAGAGGAAATGTGAGGCGTGTCACGGTGGAGGTGGTGGAGGACGTCCTAAATCCAGCCTGAACCACCTCCACGCCTCCGACCTCCATACAACGAGCCCGCTCATGCTTCCATCCATGTTCTGTGGAGCCGGTAAACGGGCCAGAATCACACAGCACAGCACCGATTAGAGCAGGAGGTGATCTGGGACGTGGAGAGGCCGTAGTTTTATTTATTTAAAGACTAAAAGCTGCGACTAAGGTTATTTAACCCTTTGAAACTCGTAAGCTGCTGACGCATTAGAAAGGCACGTTTTGTTTTTAAAAGTTATGCAATTTAACAGTTAGAAGCTGTAAAAATATGAGACTGAATCGATGGATTTTAAAGTTTGTATCATTAGAGAAGCTCAGTTCTGTTGGGAAAAGAACCAAATCTAAGCTTGAAATCTTGTCATTCAGATTATCGCCTAAAATGTTGACTCAGCTGACAGCTAAAGAATGCTCCTGTTAGCTCCTGTTAGCCACCGATAGCTAAAGAATGCTCCTATTAGCTCCTGTTAGCCGCTGACAGCTAAAGAATGCTCCTGTTAGCTCCTGTTAGCCACCGATAGCTAAAGAATGCTCCAGTTAGCTTCTGTTAGCCGCCGATACCTAAAGAATGCTCCAGTTAGCTTCTGTTAGCCGCTGACAGCTAAAGGATGCTCCTATTAGCTCCTGTTAGCCGCTGACAGCTAAAGAATGCTCCTGTTAGCTCCTGTTAGCCGCCGACAGCTAAAGAATGCTCCTACTAGCTCCTGTTAGCC
>NW_007578536.1:10219-14544 GCF_000690725.1 Stegastes partitus | reverse complement strand
TTAACCAATCAGAAGCTTCCAAAGCCATGACATCATCATCTGGGCTTTCCCACATAGATTGAAGGATCTCAGTGGATGTAGACTTCTGGATTTAACTGTGTATTATGAATCTGAACAAACATGGATGAAGCTAAACTGGTCTGGTCGGTGGAGGAACACACCCAGACGAAGGTTCTGGTTCAATATGCAGCCGTTTCATTTGCTGCCTTCAGGAATTAAAACTTTCTGCTTTAATCAGTTTCCAACCAGCAGCTCTTCCTCTGGAATCAGTTTAACTCCACTGATTTCTGCGATGCTGTCGGTCCGTGGCTGTTTGGATAACCCGCCTCGTCTCTGAGTGAAGAAATAAATGCTCTGACCTTATTAGCAGCGCTGTCAAGAAGATTTCTGCCGATAAGAAAACCCTGAGCTGTTTAGTCTAAAGTCTGACCAGAAGCTGCTGGATCGACTCGCAGCCTGTCGGTGATGCTTTAAACACCTGGTTCTGTGATGGTTCTGTGATGGTTCTGCCATGGTTCTGACTGACTGCGGGGCTTCTCTCTGTTACTACACATCTCCCTGCTGGATGGTGCTGTTCTGACAGCCTCTCGTGAAGTTGCTCTTTAGGCCTGACGGATGCTTGTGCAGGAGGAGCGTGAATGGCTGCGCTGATGAATGGATTAACGAAGGGCGACGCGGCACAAAGGCAAAGGTTGAGTGTGTTGATGTGTTTTTAAGGACCGAGAGGAGGATGGATGGAGCCAACACTCACTCAGAGGTCTAACCTGGCGGCAGGAGGAGCAGAATTCATGCAGCTTAAAGCATTTCATGTGAAATATTGCTGCTAAACGAGCAACTTTCTCAAGAAATAGTGAGTGTACGAATGCTGCCGCTATGCTGTTAGCTTCTATTTACTGCTGTTTGCTGTCACAGCCTTCTGCTCCTGTTGGCTAATGAGCGCTACAGAAGGACCCTGATGGCTCCAGTTAGCTCCTAGCTGCTGCTGTTAGCTTCTGATAGCGCCTGTAAGCTCCTAATAGCTAAAGACTGCTTCTGTTAGCATCAGGTAGCTCTGGTTGTCTCCTGTCAACACCTTTTAGCTCCTGTTAGCTCCTAATAGCTANCAGGTGTGTTCCTCCTCTTCTTCACTGCTGAGTCCAGGATGGATTCAACATGTTCAGTCCAACACTTTAAAGTCATCTTTGACCATTTTAAATCAATGTGGACAGACTTTAAGTCACTTTGAACAAGTTTCAAGTGAGTTTGGACACATTTTAAGACATTTCAAACAAAACTTAAGTCGTCTTTGACAGATGTTGAATTTCAGACACGTTTTAGGTAATTTTGGACACATTTTTATATTTAACTGTATATTTTACTTCCTCAGTAAATCAATCAGCTGTTTGTTCTGTAAATGTCAGAGAGTGGTTTTGTCCAAAGATGTTCGGTTTATAGTCACAGAGGAGGAAAGAAACCAGAAAATGTTCACATTTAAGAAGCTGCAGTCACAGACTGTTATTACCAACCGATATTCATAATCGTAGTTTGTTGATGTGATAGTCGACCACTGACTGGTGAATGTCTGTAAGTTTATGCTGTTTTCTTTCTCTCACCTTTCCTGAAGTGTCATGATGTCACTGCTCAGCTTGAAGATGCTGTGATGTATGAATGTCCTCTGTAAGGCGAGCCCGTTCTGACTCTCCTGATGTGGAGTTTCTCCTCAGAGAGCGGGAACCTGTGAAGCTTTGTTTCTGCTCGGCTGCAGGGAACATTCGCTGATACGGTGGAATAATCCCCGGAGGAGCGAGCCTCGGCCTCCGATAACGCAGGGCTGCATTAGACCCACTTTATATGCATGTGCCGTTCGGTAATTTCACTTCAGCTCAGAGAACAGATGTGTAATTTCCCGTCCCTCCCCAGGTAATGATACCTGTTAGGTTTGTCCACAGCTACTCTCCCTCGCAAGCACCGTCTGTATTAGCTTTAGATTAGCTCTGGCTGAAAGTTTCATATGAAATATTACTGCTAAACTGGAAACTTTACAATGTGCTGCTGCTGTTCTACTGTTAGCTTCTGTTGACTTGTGTCTCCTTCACCTCCTCATGCTCCTGTTGGCTAATGAGAGCTACACGCAGACCCTGATGCTCCTTGTAGCTTCTGTTTGCTCCAGTTAGCTCCTGTTAGCCGCTGACAGCTAAACAATGCTCCAGTTAGCTCCTGTTAGCCGCTGACAGCTAAAGAATGCTTCTGTTAGCTCCTGTTAGCTGCTGACAGCTAAAGAATGCTCCAGTTAGCTCCTGTTAGCCGCTGACAACTAAAGAATGCTCCAGTTAGCTCCTGTTAGCCGCTGACAGCTAAACAATACTCCAGTTAGCTCCTGTTAGCCGCTGACAGCTAAAGAATGCTTCTGTTAGCTCCTGTTAGCTGCTGACAACTAAAGAATGCTCCAGTTAGCTCCTGTTAGCTGCTGACAGCTAAAGAAGGCTCCTGTTGGCTAATGAGCGCTACACACAGACCCTGATGATGTCTGGTAGCTTGTGTGTACTTCTGTTAGCTCCTGTTAGCTCCTGTTAGCTGTTGACAGCTAAACGATGCTTCTGTTGGTGGTAGTTTGTTCCTTAGAGCACAACAGAAGATAAGAAGAGCTCTGTTAGCTGCAGCTGGCTCTTGTGAGCTTGTGTTAGCATGTTTTAGCTCCAGTTAGCTTCTGTTAGCTCCTGTTAGCCGCTGACAGCTAAAGAATGCTTCTGTTAGCTCCTGTTATTTTCTGTTATGCTCAGTAAGTTACAGTAGGCTCTAGTTAGCGTGTGTTAGCACCTTTTAGCTTCTGTTAGCTGTAGTTAGCGTCTGACAGGTCCTGTTAGCTCTAGTTTGCTCATTTGAGCCCCTGTTACCTTCTGTTAACCTTGCAGTTGGCTGTTTTTGTGAAACCCTTTTAGCTCCAGTTAGCTTCTGATAGCTCCTGTTAGCGCCGTCTAGCTTAATAGTACTTCTGTGGGCTCTTGTTTGCTACTTTAAAGCTCCTGCTATCTTCTGTTGGTCTCTGTTAGCTGCAGTTGACTCTTGTTAGCTTGTGTTTGCACCTTTTATCTCCTGTTAGCTTCTAGTAGCTCCTGTTAGCCGCTGATTGCTAAATTGCCTGTCAGCCACAATCACTTTCAAACAAAAAGAATGGTTAGATTTTCAACTCTCTGGCTGCTCTTGAACTCATCATGTGTGACATTTTACACCATTCTGATATTTTAACCGTAAAACAACGAATGATTCAATAAATAATCAACAGATTCATTTGCTCTGGACCTAATTTGCATGTTTCTTCTGTCACTGAATACATTGAGGTTGGTTTTCTTGGTGTTGGCGCTAAATTGAATGTCTTCAGAGGCATTTTTCACCATTTTCTGACATATTAGAGACCAAACAGCTCATCGATTCATCCAGAAAACAATCAGCAATGAAAATGTGAATTGTTTTCTTTATTTCCTGTGAATCTCGGAGCATGAATGTGTTCGTGTGTCAGCGCTGTGTCGCAGCACGCCGTCTATCTGACCTGTTATCTGCTGGATTTATTCAACAGAAAGCTGCTCGAGCACTCAGAGCACAAGGGAAGGAAATGCGAAGCCACAAAGCCAACACACAGTGAAAGAGTGTCGGGGTGAGAGGCTAATTATACGGTTCATCACGCTCGCTCGTCCTCCCCTCCAAGCCCGGCCATTATCCTCCTTGATATATCACCTTTTCACTTGCAAATGACTGACACCATTGAATCGGGGCTCTCGCACTCTGCAAGTGGCACTTTTTCCTCCAAGAATAGCCCATAATAAGTCTCAGTGTGGTCAAGGACAATAGGCGGCTTTTAATCTCTGTAATGACCAACCGCTGCTGCTCAGGGACGATTTCTGCAAACTCTGACGGTCGTACAGGAGCTACAGCGTTCACGGAGACCGCAGATGCATGTTGAGCAGGTTTTGCTCTGCAGACGGCGTTTGTTTTCCACCAAACCAGTAAAAACCCGAATGCAATAACAAAGAACTTATTCTGCTGCGGTCGATTAGTGTTCATGTTCCTGGTGAGAAACGGCAGCAAAAGAAAACAGTCGTCTGTTGTGGGGTTAATGAACTCTCAGAGCGATGACGTCTGTGCCGCTGATGTTCAGACGTTATTTATTGTTCCTGGAGCCTCTTTCTTTGATTTGCAGAAATAAGCCGTTTCTTGTTGCTGCTGTAGTTCGTCTCAGAGGCGTCCCAGCGTTTGTTCAGAGTGAATGACCAGCAGCTGCTTAAAGTGAGTTGTTCAGGATAACACTGGTGTCGTTTAAGCATCCTGAAGCCTCTCTGTAGCTAATCTGG
>NW_007578536.1:2225-8329 GCF_000690725.1 Stegastes partitus | reverse complement strand
TCAGGTAGCTCTGGTTGTCTCCTGTCAACACCTTTTAGCTCCTGTTAGCTCCTAATAGCTAAAGACTGCTTCTGTTAGCCTCAGTTAGCCACAGTTAGCTCTGGTTGTCTCCTGCTAGCACCTTTGAGCACCTGTTAGCTCCAAATAGCTAAAGAACGCTTCTGTTAAACTCAGTTAGCTTCAGTTAGCCACAGTTAGCTCTAGCTGTCTCCTGTTAACACCTTTGAGTTTAGATCCTAGCTGCTGCTGTTAGCTTCTGATAGCACCTGTTAGCTCCTAATAGGTAAAGATTGCTTTTGTTAGCCTCAGTTAGCCACAGTTAGCTCTAGCCGTCTCCTCTCAACACCTTTGAGCTCCTGTTAGCTCCAGTTAATTTCTGATAGCACCTGTTAGCTCCTAATAGCTAAAGATTGCTTTTGTTAGTCTCAGTTAGCCGCAGTTAGCTCTAGCTGTCTCCTGTCAACACTTTTGAGCTCCCATAGCTAAAGAATGCTCATCATGTTAGCATCATTTGTAGCATAAACTATACATTTGTACACAGATGTTTGTTAATTGAATCTTTTTATATCAAATATTCAACCAGATTACTTTTGTTTTTATGGTACAGCTTGTCGTAGCCGCTCAAAAAGTTCACCAAACATAGCTGTATTTTTTTATTAATCATATTAAAACTGTTGTGTGTTTCGTTGTAGGGCAGCGTGCAGCTACGTGTGGTTCAGACAATGTCACCAGTTGAATTCTGAGTTTTAAATTTTTCAGTATGAGCTTAAAGACTAAACCTTTCATGACATTTCTTTTCCATTTTTCATATTTCAGCCTCCCGTTAACGAGAGATTATTTCATCCACTTGTCCAGTATTACAGATTCTGAATTCATGCAACAGCAAAACAAAGTCAGGCTTTTATCTTTAATAGTTTCTGAGATGTTGTTGTTCAGACAGCCTCAAATATCAGTGTGAGAAAATGGGTTTATCTTGGAAAACATTTTATATATGCAGCTAAAAACTCCCAGATATCGTTATGAATGCACACATTTCAGCGAGATGAGGAAGCAGAAGCTGTCCTGTTCGTGTAGAAAGCATTTAGCTCAGTGACGCTGCTGCAGAGCCGAGCAGAGCAGCGTGGGACTCGTGTTTGAAGCGATAAAAAGCCGTTTGGTTTGAGCGTCGGGAGGCAGATTTGGTTCGGTGAGAGCGGCTGAAGTCTTCCAGCCCACAGCGGAAGATGAAGGCCGACGGAGGATTCTGCGTCGGCGGGAAACGAGCTTTGATGAGGCTGCTGGAGGTGTGAAGGTTGTGATTGGACCAGACGTCTGAGCTGGAAGCTGCCCGTCCGATAACCTCGGCGACGCTCCCACTCTGTCAAGCTGCACTGACGGCGCTCACATTCAGACATTTTCATGGTTCACAGCGAGAACGTTGAGGACAGTGTGTTCAGAGAGCTTCCCAGCAGCTCAGCGTCTTGTTTCGTCCACTGATGCTGCTGCAGGGATGGAGAGAGGAGGTTTCCATCCACCGGTTTTCATACAAATGTCACCAGAAATGTAAACGCGACACATTTTAAACTCCTCGCTGGTTGAACGTCTGCTTATCAGTGCAGGCTAAGTTACTTCAGAAAGTTCTCCACCTCACCAGGACACCGAGCCTAACTCCCATTCTGAAGACTTCTGTCACTGCACAGAACATTAAATATCTGTCGTCATGTCTTCGGTGGTGGAGGAGAGGTGGAGCTCTGCACAGCGTCAGGCTTTGAACTGTCGCCCCGTGAACCTCATTCATTCGACCTGCATCTGCTGACTTCCTGTGACTTAAGCTGCCGTTAGAACATGACGTGAGCGACCAGAGCAGGAAGCTGAGCAGCCTGCAGCGTTGTGTCTGGAGGCAGCAGGATGTTCTGGTGCCGTGAACATGTGCGTTGATGCTGATGTCTGTGTGAGGACGTGTTGTGCTGCTTTAATGTCTCAGTCATCGATCCACCTGCAGGTGCAGCAGAACAGATCGCTTTAAAATCCATGTTATGTTAAGCTTGTGATTAGAATCAGAGAGAAGCAGCAGATGATCGACTGTTGGAGCATTAATATTGATAACTGATAATCAGATGTCCGTCTGGACGCAGCAGCTCTCTGAACCGTCCACGGCTGGATTTATTTGCAGCTCTTATCGCTGCTTGCTGACGTATGTTTCATCCTTCACTGGAACATCTAAACAACGGCGCCGCTCAGAATCTCTCCATTTGTTTCCTGCAGCTTCTTAAAAACTAAATCGCCCGTCAGCAATAATCTCTCGCTCTCCTCCAGATAACAAAACTCCTCCATCCGTCTCCGGGCCTTTCATCGGCGCCCAGAGACAAACAGAACCTCTGCGTTCAGCAGAATCGGGACGTGGACGAGGTTTGTGGGTGCGACGGCGCCTCGGCCAGCGTCTCCTTTGAGGATTTGTCGGCTCCGAGGAGGTTTGCTGGGATTGGAAGGTGTAATCCGCCTGAAGGAAGGGATTGAGAGGACGTCCAGGTGGCTGGCGGCTCACGGCTGGGCTTTGGCAGCCGCGAGCGAAGCCGGATGCAGAATGTAGGACGGCGAGGAAAGCCAGAGTCGGCTGTTTAGGAGGTCAAGTGACTGTTCAGATGCTTTCTGGAACCGGACGGCAAACATCCTCCAACCTGAGCGAGCACGTTTCTATCTGGGACAGAACCGGTCCACGGCTGTGAAACACCTCCAGAGGCTCGACGTTAGCGTGAAGCAGCATCAGTTTTATCTGATGGAAATAAACAGGAATAACGTCCACGTCTAGTTTGTCTTCAGGATTCAGTTCGATGGTGGAGAGGAACAAACTGAGTTCACAAGAGATCATCTGTCAAATAACAAAACAGGGAAAGTCTGCTCTTTATAAATAACAGTTTAAACGTTTAGACGCTTTTTATGCTTCGTCTTTAAAATACTGTTTTTTGCAGATTCAGATCCAGTCATACTGGTTCAGTTCATGGTTCACTGTTTAAAAGGACAAATAATATCCATAAAAACACAATTATTTGGATGTTATTTGAGTTTTTTAAAGCAGTTTTTTCTACAACTAACATGTAAATAATATTTAAAAAATAAAAGATTTTACTGGATGTTTGTAATTTAACAAAAACCAGGAAAACAACAGATTGAACAATTATTTGTCATGTTTTAGTCCTGAACAGACATATGGTTTATTTAAAATATCTGTAAAATAAAACTGGATTTTAGTGCTTTAAATACAGTGAAATGGTGTAAATCTGCCTTCAGATGATGTTAAAATAGATTTATGTGCTGATTTTTTTAATAAAAAAAAAAAGAAAAAGGGCATTAATTAATTAATTAGTCAGTTTTAGTCAGTTTGTTTTTTACAGCCTCTTTATCAACTGGAGACTTTTTCAGCAGACGTTTTCAGAAAAATCACAAATTAACCATTTAAATAAACTATTAACCTTTTTTAATCCTTGTTATCATTTTTCCTTCAAATAACAGTAAATATCTTCAAAGTCTTTATAGTTCTGATGTAATGATGAAGTCAGAACCGTCATTCACTGCTAACGGAGCAGAATTACGACGACCTTTCCTTTCCCGTTTCTTTCCTCTGTGATGCTTAAAGCTTCGACTCCTGTCGGCTTGACGGAGGGTTTCCGGCAGGTTGTGATGAAAATCCTCCAGAACCAGTCCGGTGAGGTTTTGTTTGAGCCTGATTATATTTAAACCCGACTGCTCGGCTTAAACGTTTGTTCTGCTGAGGTTCCGGTTCCCTTCTTCAGCCAGAGTTTAACGAGCACCGAGGACCAGACCCACCGCCTCCTCGCCTGGCGCCGCTCGGTATCGTGGACCGTCGCTGCCGACTCAACCCGACTCTGGCTCTCGGAGCAGCTTCTACGTCCTGGAGGCCACAGAGTGACGAGATGTTTCAGCAGAAGGCAGCAGGACGACGAGTCGCCAGCAGCTGGAGTCCCGAAGCCCAGCAGAACATTCACAGATGTTGAACAGAGTTCTGCCTCTGGACGGATCCGTTCAGAGGGAGGTGTCATTCTGGACAATTTTAAGTGATTTTAAACAGATTTTAAGTCATTTTAGAAAAGTTTTGAGTCATTTTAAACAAAGTTGGACGAATGTGATTCATTTTTGGTGAAACAAAGATGAATTCTGGACAATTTTAATTGATTTTGAACAACTTTGTTATAATTTTAAACAATTTTTTGGTCATTTTGTACCACTTGGTGATGTTTTACACCAACAACAGGTTTTATGTCGTTGGATTCACATTTTGGTCACATTCTGAATTTTTTTGGACACAAAATTGGACAAATGTTGAGTCATTTTGGGGAAAAATGACTAATTCTAAACTATTTTAAATCGTATTATACACATTTTTAGTCATTTTGGAAAAGTTTTAAGTCATTTAAAACAAAGTTGGACAGGGCCGCCGCTGTAGCTCACCTGGTTCAGCTGGTGACCCGAGTACAGGAGCTGCAGCAGCCATGGGTTCGAATCCCGCTCATAGCCCTTTGCTACAACCCCTTCTCCTCCCCCACCCTCCAGTCTCTCTTTCAACTGTCCTATCTAATAATAATGGCAAAAAGGCCAAAAAAAAAAAGTTGGACAAATATGATTCATTTTTGGGGAAAAAAAATTAATTCTGGACAGTTTTAAGTGATTTTTGAACAAGTTTGTAGTAATTTTAAACAGATTTTAAGTCATTTTGAAAAGATTTTGTGCCATTTGGTGACGTTTCAATGTACTGGTTTTAAGTCATTGGTTTCACATTTTAGGTCATTTTGGTCACATGTTGAGTTGTTTTGGACACAAAGTTGGACAAATGTTGAGTCATTTTAGAAAAGACTGAGTCATATTGGACAGTTTAAGTGATTTTGAAAACGTTTTTAGTAATTTTAAACAGATCTGAGGTCATTCTGGACAGCTTGTAGGAGATTTTGAACACTTTTTGTGCCACTTGGTGATGTGTCAAACCAGCGACGGGTCTGAAGTCATTGGTTTGATGTTTTGAGTTGTTTTGGACAAAGTTGGACAAACTGAGAGTTATTTTATAAAACACTTGAGCCTTCTGGACCAGTGGTTTGAAACAGACTTGGAGTCAGCTGGGATCATTCAGATGTAGAGCCGTGGTTCTTTCCCAGCTCATGTTCCTGGATCTTTAAAAATGAGTAAAATAAACAGTTCGTGTGTCTCTGAGTTCTGTCTCCTCCTTCATGTTGTTTCCATGGAGCTGCAGAGCAGACGTCAGTGTTCAGGCCGATGTAGACGTGAGTCTGTGGAGCAGCTGGAACTCCTCGTCTGTCAGAACAAACGTGAGCTTCGTCGTATTTCTTCCACCTGCTGGACTCAGAATCACATCGTTAGCTTCAGGGTGCCACCGCTTCGACACCAACACCCTCCGCTCCGTCAATTAGGGGGAAGACTTAGTCCGCCGCACCGGCAGGAGGATCTAGAGCGCCGCGCCGCCATGTGCAGGATGTCAGCTGTCACCACGGCGACGGCCGACTGAACCAAACTCCTGCAGACAGGAGGAGAAGTCCTGTTTGTTGTGTGGAAGGAGACGATGCTGGAGGTGGGAGGTGTTCGGAGGACGTGATGGACGTCTGGACGCTTCCAGACATCAAGTTTAAAGCTTTTAAGGCCTCCACCGTGAACACACAACAGCTGGTCCTGGACTGGACAGGACTCCGTTTTCCTGCAGTCAGATTTAAACGTGTCCAATAAAACGCTGCATGTGTCTGAAACACAACCCGACTCATCTCCAAGGTGGAGGCGTGACGCTACGAGCTTCTGAAAGGATTAAATGAAACCTGACGTGACTGATCGGATTTCTCACGTTTCTTCACTGAGGTTCATGTTTCATCATCAAGTCCTGCAGCTCTGAGGAACCAGAACATGAAGTAGGAGGAGGAGAGAGAACTCAGTTAGAATGATGGAAACCAGAAAACAAGAAAGAAAAAAGTTCAATTTTGTTATTTGTTGTACAGAAATTGAACAAACTGTGACGTACATGCTCAAAGTGTGTCTCCAGGTTTTTACCAACACTGGAAAGAAAGAAGCTCCACAAAATAAAACTCTTTTAAAGACGACTCAGAATCTAA
>NW_007578536.1:0-1584 GCF_000690725.1 Stegastes partitus | reverse complement strand
GAATTTAAATGGGATCAAAACGACACAAAACTGCCCAGAACTATTTCACACTTGTCCAGAATGACAAAAAAACAACATGTTCAAAACGACTTCCAGTGGTATAAAAGTTTGTTTTTTAAATGTATTTAATCTTTGTTTCACCAGGTAAGTGAACTGAGATGAACTGGTTCTCATTTCCAGTAAGGACCTGGTCAGGATGCAGCATACAAACAAAATCAGATTACATGTCCAGCAACTCACACAATATCACAAAACAGAATCCTGGAGAGCTGCTCTCTCTGATGATCCAAAGTCCTGCACCTGGACAGAAACGGAACCGCCACGGCTCAGAAAACACATCAAGGAATAGTGTTACGCTAAAGAATGATTAAAAACTGAGTGAAAACATCGTCTTTGGTCTATGAAATGATTTAATATCAGCTCATTTAAAAACAGTAAAAGTGTGATTTCATGATCTGGTGCTTTACAGTCAACATGTGAATGAATTCGTTTGTTTTTGGTGATTTTAGTGGATTTTTTCTGTCATTTCACAAAACTGTCAGAAACTGTAAAAGAGCAGCAAACTGTTCAACGTAAATCAGTTATAAGCTGTGAACAAATGTCTCATTCTGTCCACATATGTTCAGTTTGCCGTCACAGAGGAGGAAAGAAAGCAGATGTTCACGCTGAAGAAGCTGCGATCAGAGTTTAATATCAGCTGAAGACGTCTGACTCTCCAACAGCCGCCGACCTCCGTCCTGCTCAGACCAGTGATTTCCGTGCAGGTCGACTCCGGCGGCGTCCTGCTGATATCAAAGCTCAGATTCTTCTGCCGGACCGACGACCGGCTCAGATCACACGTTGGCTTTCACGCCGACTCTCCTCGTTCAGGACTTTTAATCTCTTCAGGCCTCGAGGCTCCAGGTCCTGACACGACGTTCAGAGTTTTGATGTCCGCCGTTGGTCTGGACGGACGAGGAGTCGACGGCTGATCAGCTTTGAGCGGTCTGTCTGTCCAGGTGCTCAATCAGCGATCGATATCCGATCGATCGATGCTGGTTTCATGTGTCAGCGTTTGTCTGAAGCAGCCGCTCGGTGCTCCAGGGTTTAAGATCAGCCGATAATTATCCGATTAGCAGCAAAGGGTTCGATGCAAACGTTAAAAATATCAGCAGAAAAATAAAAATAAACCAAAGATTTTGTCCAGATTTCTCTGGATGGAAACGACGATATTCCACATGTCGACGCTGCTAAAGGTTCTGATCCAAGACGTGAATTTAACAGTTAAATCCCCAAATTCTCTGTAAAACAAAACAAAACAAAACAAAAAAACACTTCTAATGTCATTTTATTAAACTAAGAATGCCAAAACGCTGATTCTGAGAATCACAGCAGAACTTTTGGGCTGTTTGTGTTGATGACGGATGTTTTTGTGCAACCAGGGATTCACATTTAAACTTTCCTCGATTAATAATCGATTAATGGGTGAATTTAATTAAACACAGGGCTGCTGCATCGCCTCGGATTTGGTTCAGATTTTATTTATTTGTTGTTCGGGACCCAAAACTAAAACCTGTAAAGAGTTTGGACTGAACTTTGAGGATT
>NW_007578535.1:251412-310908 GCF_000690725.1 Stegastes partitus | reverse complement strand
TCAACTGAACAACCTGAAGTGAAAGATGAAGAAAAGATGAGGGAAGACAAAAGTGGTGATGAGATGCTAATGGAGCTAAACCAGAAAACTCTTCAGGAATTGACTTCTGTTGCAAAAAAAGATCTGTGGGGATTTAAGCAAGACATGCACGAGGCGTTTCTGTATTTGAATATCTTGAAAGAGAAATACGATCTAACTGCACTAAAGCAAATGGAGCCCTACAAGCACAACGCCTGGCTGTTAAAACTAAAGACACATCTCTGCTTCCTCTAAAACAACACTGAAACCCAGTTGGTTGACTAGAAACAGGAGAAGCAACACAAAGATGTATAGTGCCAGAAGATTCAGTGTCATTCATAAACTTCTTGACAATACACTCACTCTGCAAGACTTCGTAAAACCTGCAAATTCACAGAGGCCACACGGCAAAATGTGGCACAAATTCTCCACCGAGATCTACTGTTGTGACACACTTGTCCATTAAAGACGTGATGCTAAAATCAGCTTGGAAACAGAAGATCTGTGTTGGTGACTAACACGTATTTTTTGACCATGATTATGCAGACGAGGTTCCAAACGAACACGGTTCCAAACCTCCCTCACAAGGATCCGCTGGAATACCAGAACCTCAGAAAATACTCAAGAGGCTGCGCAGTCGTTGACAACATCAATGTGGAAATCCCCCATGAATTTGTCACATACAGGAAAATGTAAGGAAAGTATTCCCATAGCAACAGGTGGTAACGAGATACGGAGGACAGGCGATAATGATGCGCACAAGGTGTTTAAGGGCGGCACTGAAGGGTCGGATCAGTTACCAAGCAGCTTTGCAGGTAGATAGACGCATGAATACATAAACCTCTAAAGTCGATGTATAGCATTCGATGATTAAATAGCAACTGTTAAGCCACACTTTCCAGAACTCTGTTAAATTTCTAAGGGCCTTTCTAAACACAACCTTTTCTGGCCCCTTGATGCAGCTCATTCGCTACAGAATGCATCAAATTAAAACAAGAACTTAAAACAAACCATAATATTTAAGGAACGTTGGGCGTATCCTGGAGGTGTGGAGAGACGGTCCAGTTCTGTGGAGGACTGTATTCTGGAAAGGCATTGTGATGAAAGCTAACCTCTTTCATGTAAATTTGACAAATAGATAAAATAAACATTCTTAAAGGTCGTCTCAAGTAGTCTAAATAAACACTGGTTGAACATTTATCAAATGATATACATGGCTACAAGTGAGGGCTATCAGGGATTTGGGATGCGTGTGAGGTGGGAGTTTTACTTTTACTTAAAAAAAAAACAAAAAACAACCTGATCTAAAAGACTAAATAAAAAGAAAAGAAAAATGAAGTTGAAAAAGAATGACATATGCAAAAGAAATCAAACCGTTAAAGTGCACCAACCAAAACATTAGGAAGGAGGCAGTAAACATGGATGGCTACTGGCTTTTTACAAAAGCAACACTTAATTTCAATCCAATATTTTAACTTTGTGTCAAGATCGTGTTTTTTTTAAATTGTTACAAAAAATAAAAAATAAAAATTATGAAAAATGAAATGCTTAACTACAGGTTGAGGATGAAAGTAAGCATTTTTAAAATAAAATAAATCTGCCTTCACTAGCAGACAAAAAAAAGAAGAAAAAAATCAAAGAAGAAAATGTACTCCTCAAGAATGATATCAAATAAATCCTCAAATGGATTTACAGTGAAGCGGTATTTCAGCTGAGAAGATTCTCTGACACCTTTTCTTCTGAACATATTGAATTGGTTCTTGTTTGAAATAGGAATGTAATAGAACCAGGCAACAGTGTCAGACATACCAAACTGGACAAGAGCAATAATTTACTGTCATGATTTGTTTATTTCCATCTCGGCTACATGTGACTGAAGCAAACAGGATTTACTTGGACTCTACAAACTCAAGACGATATTAGAAAAACCCTGCTGATGCTCAGATCTGTAACCCGGCGCTAATAAGTGAACCTCGATGGAGAAAAAGCATTCGGCTCTGGGAGGTGGACTTTTCTTATTAACGTTGTTGAAAATTTAGTTTCAACGAGGCAATAATCCAAACAGTGGAAAGACTCCTACATCGAAGGCCATCGGCACGATTGAAGATTTAATGAGGAACCTTCAGATTCGTTTTATACTCCAGTGACCAACTGGGCGACGCTGCCTATTAGGTCTCTTTGCAATTATTATTTTTTTTTTGGAGCCATTAGTTCAAGAAACAAGGCGAAATGATGCAATTGAGGGACACAAAAAAAATGGCAGACAAACAGAAACTGGCTGTTTGCAGATGATGTACTTGTGTATTTAGGCAGCCCAACACAATCCCTGCCGCTGACTGGAAAAGAACTCATCCAAAAGAGTCCGATTCTCCCGTTCTTCCATGAAATACTAACATGCTGGGATGAAAAGCTGCTGAGAATGTATCCCCAAAGATATGTCAAGGTTAGTAGAAATTAATTATTGACCCTTTAAACAAAGAAATTCTGACAGATAGCCATCGATAGAATTTAGTACAATACTTAGCTAATGAAGTGAATCAATCAAGATGGCTTTTTTTTTTTTACCTAATATCCATAAAAGCACCAAATAAACCTTTTTGAGACTGAAAACGATAACTATCTGGATAAATATAGACCAGGACAAAATCAGACACAAGACACTGGCGTTATTAAAAATATAAAGGAGTCCTCGCTCTTCCAAATCAGAATTACTAATATAAGGCAGCACAACATGGGATTTTAATAGGTTGGTGTACAGCTGAGCTGAACAGGAGGTCATTGAACAAGCGATCGAAAAAGAAAATCAATGCAATAAGTAGGGCTCTGTCACTGTTTGATTACTTCCAAGCTAATTTAGCAATTTAACCTGAAAAAGGCAGTTGGCATTTTAAAATGGTTCACATACGAGCCCAAGATTTACATTTGAAAGCAAGAAAAATTATTTACAGATTGGACCTCCGCTGCATAATCACATAATAATAGTGTAATCATAAACCTTATATGTCAAGGTACAATTAGGAGCTTAAAGTCTGAAGTCAGAATCTAGAGCATTTTCAGTATTTAAAAATTAAACATATTTTTTGGGGGGGGAAAAAAAAAAGTACCTGTAAATGCTTTTAACTGTTATATAAAGGCCATTTAAAATATATCTGAGTCTTCAGTCACTAGAGGAAAGCATATAAAACTAAAGTGAAATAGTGGATAAATCTCAACAAAAACGAGGAAGTGACATTTGATCAACGCTCAAAAACGACAAGCTGTCCATGTTGAAGTCATTTCAGTGGGAAAAAATGTAATGTGCTATTTCTGTAGTTCTTCCCAAAGGAAATTGAAAACAGACAGATTGCTGAAGAGCTTGTAGGGACACAGACGCAAATCATGTTCATACATTTTGGATGTGCCCAGCTGTGATCCCATTTTGGTTGTCTTTTTGTGAAAAATTACTCTGAGCCTTCAGCTTTTTGCACCTGGTTTGTTTGGTAGACCTTGATGGAAAGAAGAAGAAGTATCTGTTAAGAATACTATTGGCAGCATGTGGAAAGTCCCCAACTAAGGCCTGAGAGCTGAGGCGATGAGCTCGGACATCCGGAGGGAGCAGAGTTGCTGCTCCTTGGTGTCAAAAGGAGATCCCTGAGGCGGTTGGGGCAGCTGATTAGGATGCCTCCTGGGTGCCTTCCTTTTGGAGGTTTTCAGGGCACGTCCAACGGGGAGGAGACCCAGGGGTATTTATATAGAACTCTCTGGAGTGATTACATATCTTATCTGGCCTCCGAGCACCTCAGAATACCCTCTGGGAGGCTGCAAGAGAGAAGGATGTCAGGAATGACCTGCTTGGTCTGCTGCCCCCGTATCCTGACTCCGGATAAGCAGAAAAAAAGAAACGCGTCGATGATCGGACTGATCTGGTGTTTATATGTAATGGAGAGAATTACTTGGACATTACAGAAAGGGCAGTTTCCAGCTGACTTTTATTGTTTGAATTCATTTTTTTTATTGTTGGTTCATGAAGAATCAGGCTCAGAATTTTTAGTTCTTAACAGGATCTGATGAGAGGAACCAGTTTGTGTTTGAACTTTTAACATGTAGAATTAAGTGAATTTAATGAAATATCCCAATTTTAAGCTTAGTTAGAGCAGAAAAAGGGCCAGAAAAGCCAAATAATCATTTACTTTTTTGTATTGTATGATTTTTCTTCTGTTTCTCTCGACACTGTCTTAGATCTGTCTGAATTAGAATTAGAAAGCTGCATCTATGACTGACTCCCTCTGAAATGTTCTAGTCGAAGATGAGATTCTTTTGTTTTTAAATATTACATGAAACCCCAGAAAATATTACTGAGGTGAGACTTAGTCATTTCTATATGTACTAAGCTAAAAAAAAAAAAAGTAGTGTCTGTCAACATTTAGTGCAACAAAACACAAAAATTTGAGCCAACTACTGAAGTTCTGCCTTTGTGTTTTCATATTAACACAAACCAAATTACATGTACAGCTGCTTTATTACACTATTTATTCATCCTAGTTCCAGTCTGCAGCTGTTTTGTTTCTTGCTAAAGTCCAGCAATTCAGTCTGTATTTAAAAAAAAACAAAAAAACACTGACATTTTCAAGTCGTTCACATTCAGGATCCTTTGAATGTGGCATTAATAAGAAGAAGAAATCCTAAACTCTAAATGCCAAAGCTATCTTCTGGTCAGTGAGCTGCCGGTCGTCTGTTCACGTAACAAACAACCGCTCCACTTTTTTATGTCAAGAAGCCTTAATTCTCTGATTTTCTCTGACTGAGAGCCTCTTTACGGAACAATGATCTTCCTTCCTGTCCACAACCTCGGCGTTAACCACGTGTCGCGTCTGAGCAGCGCGGCGGGGGGTTCGCTGCTGTTGGAGCATGAACACACAGGAACTGAGCTCTTAGTGTGTGCAAAAAAAAATAAGAAATAAAAAATCAAATTCAATTGAAACCCTCCTCATTTCTCTGTGCTGTTTGAGAGAAATGGCACGAAGGCTCCGCTGGCGTGACACTGTTGGCATTCATCTCCCCGGCGAGCGCGATGATTGTGCCGCTGTTGTTCAGAAGCTGTTCCATGGTGTGATTAACAAAGCAGAGGGAGATGATGATAGAGCTTCCAAGGTGTGCGATTGATTGCTCTGATCTTTGGCAATCACTCGCTGCCTTTTTTCTCTGGGGAAGCTTACAGTTGGCTTTGGGGTTAAATTGCAGGCATTCATCAGTCAATAGCGACAGCATTGGAGAAACCAGTGAACCAAGAGTTAGCTCGCCATGCAGCTGCTGTTAAACGCTGATTGCTTTTATCCCACAGTGGAAAATTAAAATGAAAACGGAGGCAGGGGGAGATTGCAAACGGTTTCTGTGCATAGGTCTGTGTGAGAAGGGGTTAAACACAATGACCAACTCATTTTCCCACCGTGAGTCCGGCAGAGAAAGTGCAACTGAAACTCATTCCGATCTTGAACTGTCCCGTCAATATCCGGCCGTTAAACTCAAATCCCTTCTCCTGTGCAGTGGGAGGGCTGCGTCACCGCTCAGCTCACCTTAGTGTGACTCCCAGTCATAAACAACTTATCCAGCTTGCACCAAAAGTGTCGCACGGCTCGGAACACATTAGCCAGATACAGTACAAAGGCATAAAGCAGTGACTCATGTGTGTGTGTGTGTGTGTGTGTGTGTGCTCTCTGCAGCCTCCAGCCCAGGGCAAGACCTCACCCGTTAAGTCACTGCAGAATGGCAGCCCCTCCAAATGCCCCCGCTTCATGAAGATCAGGAACTGGGAGACTGGCACCGTCTACAGCGACATCCTCCACCACAACTCCAGCAAGGTAAGACACATGGAAATGAGTTATGTTGGATAATGCAGGCTGCTGCATTTACATATCTGCACAAAAGAGAGATTTTGATGTCATAATTCAAGTCATAGCAGGGTTTCTATGCCACCGTTGAACCCAGAGGTGCCATCGTTTCTTCGCGCTCGACACCTTTCGCTGGATTTCTGACCTGTGTGATGCAATTGTAATGCAACGCAAAAACCCCGACATGCAGCTCTGCAAAAAAAAGAAAAACAAAAGTGCAAAACACAATTCCTCAAAATTGCAACTTGCTGTGCCTGGTCTTTGTTCTGTGACTTTAACAGTATCTTAAAGGCACTGATGTACATCAAATACAGTGTCTTGGTTGACTGAGCAGTCATTTAGCCTGCAGACTTACCAACACATAATTTGCAAGTCAAGTAGATTGAAGAATAATAGCACAGCATGGCGTGTCGTTTCTCTGCCTCTCACTAACTCTTCATACATTAGAGGACTCCTGCATGAACTGCTGGTGATTTATCTCGGCACTATTTACCTTCACAATTCTCTTTAGGCTACTTTAGTCTGTTTTTTGTCTCCAGGGCTGCAAGTAATGAAATATTTCCTGATTAATATGATAATTGTTTTCTTGCTCAGTCTATATAATGCCAGAAAATGTGGGGGGAAAAAAATACCCACACAGTTCCTCGACTGTTTGTGTTGTTTGACCAACAGGCCAAAACCCCCCAAAAAATATTCAATTTGAATGAATGAATGAATGAATGAATGAATGAATGAATGAATGAATGAATGATTTATTTCGGTTACAATCTATAGTACAAAAATTGAATTGTGCATTCAGCTGACAGAATTATTATACATGCTTGCAGTGAACATTTCTTTCTCACAACAAAAAGTTCTGTAACCGAAAAAGGAATCGGCTGAAGCCAAAGCTTATTTTTTGCCTATCCTGTACAATCCACAAAATAGCCCAGAATATCAGGAATGCAAAGAAGAATTTACAAATTAGATCACATGAGACAAAGAAAGACGACACATCACACCAAATCATGACCACATTAACAGAAACATCATTACCTTTGAAGTAAAACAGTGGAGCGTTTGCGTCTATGTACGCAGCAGGGACTCAGAAGTCTTTCATTAATGGGACTCAAATCCCAGTTCTTCATCTGCCCAACTTCATTCCCGATGACAGACTTAATCCTCGCTGACACAGAGGATACCAGCAAATTTCTGGAGGGATGTTCTGCCATTCTCCAGCTTGTTTTTAACCTGTCTTTGCTGGAAGGGTTGTGTTGCTCTACCTTTCCCTTTAGACCAGAGATGTTTTCTACTGGATTTACCTCAGGTGGTATGTTTGTCCAGGTCGTAGTTTTCACCTTTTCTTGTTCTTTAGAAACCCTTGTGATTCTGACAGTGTGCTTTGGATCGTTATCATGATGGATTATTCCACCTCGTCGGCCAGCGTTTTGGTGTATCCACAGACGTTCATGGTGCAGCTATCAATGTCATTTTACTGACTTTATTCACTCGTGCAGCCCCACATCATCACACTCCCAACTCTGTGCTGAACTGTCAGGACTAAGCATTCACTGTGGTGCTCCTGATCAAGTTCACACCAAACATGCAACAAATTTCTCTTGACATCATCTGACCAAAGATGGTGCTCCCAGTATTCTTAAGGACACTTTTTATGTTCTTTAGTAAAGCTTCATTTTGCATCTCCATTCGTAGACGTTGATGTCATGCAATGTCCATCGCACTGTCTCGCCTGTGCAAGAAGCTCCAGTTTCCATTGATGACCACAGTGCCAAATCAGAAGCACTTGCGTATAGTGATATGCAGACGTTTTGGCACCCCTGTTCAAAATTCCTGTTAATGCAAACAATTAAGCAAGTGGAAGATGAAACGATCTCCAAAAGGCATTAAGTTATAGACGACACATTCCCTTTACATTTTAAACAAAATTAATTTTCATCTTTTACATTTTCAAAGTAACAGAAAAAGAAAAGGGCTGCAGAGATGACGTCATCTTCCACTTGTTTAATTGTTCACATGAACAGAATTTTGACCAGCAGTGCCAAAGCTTTTGCATGCCACTGTCTTTGATTTTTCAGAGCTCGATTGTGAGAGTGACACATTGTCCGTTGCATCATTTTAGGAAAACAACCATTAGTGGTATTATGGCTCGTTCTGTATCTCTTGATTACTGTTGCAGCCGTGTTTCACTTTTATTTGGTCACTGATCTTCCTTTTTCCTTCTCTATTTTCATACAAGTTATGTTTTTTTTGCAGCAGTTCTTTTCCACGTGCAGTCAGGACACGGCGCATCGTTCCAAAAGTGCGAATGAGTCATATTATAACCACGTTCGTGCAGTTAGGCTGATTGGAAATTATAGCTGTTCTCAATTTTGTTTTTTAATTAAGGCAGATTGTCTACCTTGGCTGTCGGTGACGACTAGTCTGCTCACTTTTGTAACATTGATTTTTGTACTTTGGGGCATGTGCCTTAATATAGTGTTTCTAAAGTATGCTTTATTGTTGTTTATGAACAATCTCTACTCGTCAGCGTAGAGGAAATGCAGTTATTTAGAGATGGTACAACTTTGCATCAATTGGATTTAAAGTGATATTGCACAGAGGTGGACCTACTTCTGTTGTACACTGCATACCGAGCACGTGTGTTTTTGTGATTTATATGAATTAGTACTGAAACACTAGATAAAAGACAGAGGTTTCTATCGTTGGTTCATGCACTGTTTCCAGTGCTCCTCTGCTGAGATCAGCAATGAACTTGGTCCACTCGCAGCATATGTTGCAGACCGTGAGAATTTGGTCAATGCTTTTACCAAAGACTGTGGCTCTTGTTTAATCCAGTACAGATGGCGGATCTTACGCGCCGTAAACAGTTTACGTTGGCGCATGCGCGACTCGCTCTCGGGCAGTGACACAGGCCGACAAGAGCAAATACTACAACCACACGGTACAATATACTGAGTTTTTATTGTTGTGGCCCCTGAGGTGGTAACAATGGAACTGGCTCTAAAGCAGAGGTTCAAAACTGAGTGTATGCCAACATTACTGATCTGGATAGTACTGAATCAGAAATGTAATATGCCATTTGCTGACATATTAGAAAAGTGTAAATATGACACCGGATTGCCGTTATGACAAAAAAAAAAGAAATCACCGGCTAGCAGGACAAATGCATGAAAGGTAGAAGTCCTGTGTGTTCGTCTTTGTAGACGTGCACAGCTGTCTTGCTGTAGGTGACACATATGATATCTGTGACTTTAACCGTATCGTAAAGACCCAGATGAACATTGAATATGGTGTCCTGGATGACTGAACCAACATTTAGCCTGCAGACTCACCAACACGTAATTTGCAAGTCAAGTAGATCGAAGAATAATGTCACAGTGTGGCGTGCCTTTTCTCCGCTTCTCACTAACTATTCATACATTAGAAGACTCTTGCCTGAGCTGTTGGTGATTCAGCTTCTACTATTTAGCCAGAAAGTGTGTGTGTTTGTTTGTGTGTGTGGAGGAGAGGGTTGGATAAATCTGGGTAAAGCTTATGAAACAATGAATCCTTCAGAATAAACAAAAAAAAACAGCATATTATGCAGTATGGGGACAGCTCACATGGTCATAGAGTGACTCAGCATTTTTCAGAAAACAGCGATGAGAAATCAAGTAGGTGACGTTTAGTGGATTTTTTATTTTTTTTTGCCCAAGAATGCTTGATGCATTCATGAATCTGTAACAACAGAACCAATTCATCCAACCCTCCATCCCTGATCCGTCTCAGCAGCAGACGATTTCATAACCATTACAGAATAGTGGCATTCTCTCCCACGGCTTGTTTTCAGAGAGAGTGTGTCCAGAATCCTGCTTGATGGACACTCAGCAGTTTACTCAATGGTTTTGGACTTTCTGCTTCGACTTTATGGTTAAAGTCGGCATGCTAACTTTCTCACAATGATAATGTTGATACTGGTGTGATGTTTTCTATGTCCATGATCTTACTTTAGTGTGAGAGCATGTAGTACAGCTGAGACAGGGAAGGTCTTTAGTTTTCCATGTCCATCCATCCATCCATTATCTATGCACCGCTTAATCCTCATGAGGGTCGCGGGGGGGCTGGAGTCTATCCCAGCCGACTTAGGGTGAAGGCAGGGGACACCTGGACAGGTCACCAGTCTATCACAGGGCTACACTTAGAGACAGACAACCAAGCACACTCACATTCACGCCTACGGACAATTTAGAATCACCAATTAACCTCAACATGTTTTTGGACTGTGTGGGAGGAATCCGGAGAACCCGGAGAGAACCCACGCTGCACGGGGAGAACATGCAAACTCCACACAGAAAGATTCTGGTGCCCCATCAGGATGCGAACCGGCAACCTTCTAGCTGCGAGGCAACAGTGCTAACCAACTGTGCTAACCAACAGTGCTAACCAACTGCGCCACCTTGCAGCCCCGTTTTCCATCTCAAATCCAATAATTTGCTGAGAAATTTTGTTCAACCTTACATAATGTTTTCCGACCAAATAAAGAAATGTGTCGTCGGTATTGTATATTAAATGGACTAAACTTGGTTAATGTTAGAAAAATAATGGAGTTTGTGTTAAAAATGAGGACAAGAAATCCTTTGGTAATGAAATACAGTAATACTAAGTACATAGCATCATGTAAAGGAGTCTGACTGCTATTTGAAGCAAAGAGAGGCTAATGGCTGGACTGAAGGTTTTTAAAGGCCAGTTTGTTCTTTCCATGCCCACGGGTCTGCGAGGGCCTGCAAGTTTACATGAGACATAAGTTCCATCATTCCCTCTGTGGACGACTTTGTTTAGGCTAGAATTTGTAAACTGGATGCGCTGCTCGTGTGCTAACTACCCATGTGCAAGGAGAACAAATAGAGCTTGTGTGTAGGAGAGGCTGTGCGATGAGATACTCTGTCATCCACACCTTTATAATTCATCATTAGAAAAAAAGTTTGAAGTAGTCGCTGACTTTGGAGGAGCTTCGAGTGTGAGAAGTTGTAAATTCTCCAGAAGTCCTGTGCCGTGTCCGCCCACTGTTCCCGACACACCTCGGGAATAATCATCGTCCCGGCGCTGCAGCTCAATCTGTAACCAGCTGCTTTGTCCTGTTAAAAGTGCAAAGTCACAGCCACACTTTTACAATCATCAACAGGAACCCAGTGTTTTTTTTCTGTGTTTGATATTAAGGGCAATGCACAGTAGGCCTAGCCATACCTGAAATATCATAGGACTATAGTGAATCCAGCTGCTTACACATCTGCTGTCTATATACAAAGTCAACATCTGTCACCATATGAGGATGCGGAAACCGTGATTAGGCCGTAGTGGGGCGGTGCACATCAGTAGATCAGTACATAAAGCTTTGTTCAGGTCATCATAGATACAGAATTTCCAAAATAAAATAAAAAAAACATTGGACTCCAAATAGCGAAAGAAATTTGTCTAGTTTTGGTCTCAAAGGACGAGTAGCGTCTCTAAACCATTACTCAGGAGGGGAACCGGCGCTGAATGCTTGGGGACAAAGCAGCATTTCACAGCGCATAACTGGAAAAAGTCTTCCTTATTGAAGAATCCCAGTTTGAGATGTGCGGCAGTAACAGAGAGATGTATGCGAGGAGGTGAACAGGAGGGAGAATGATGCTGCAGTGAATCAAACCCACAATGAAACATGACGGCGGGAATTACTGCATTCACATTCCATTCTTCAGAGACACGCTGCGGCCGCTGGTTTCCATCTTTATGGCAAAGGATTCATGCCGCAGCCGGATAAAGAGACCAAATGCACCTTGAAGCTTTGTAGAACTACCTGGGGAATGTCACGGACTCTCCTCCACAGGTCCCCGACTCAAATGACCATCGATGGGAGAGCTCGAGGGCTGATAAAGATCATGCCAGTTTGAATGAATGCTGTCATTTAAGCACCAAATACAAAGATGCTGTAAAATTCATGCAAAACTTCAGAAATCCAGCTTTTCACTTTGATCATTGAGCTGTTTGCAATCAGACTTTTGGACCCACTGACAACAATACACCAAAAAGTTCCAACTTCTTGGTCAGACATTATCATAAAAAAGTGTTTCTGTGATACATTTTCATTCCTCGGCTGCTCCGTCCTTCCATTTTTTTTCCTCCCCAATTTTAACATGCAGCCAAAGTTTCTTCCTCTAGTTAGTAAGCCAGTCTACCCAGCACAAGGTGAGCCCCACTGTTTAAGCATTCATCCTCCAAAACACTGCAGCCATTTGTAAACAGCAAACAGCAGCCTAATTACTTTGGTGACTTATCGGACGGGCTGTTGTGTGCATCCCAATGAATGGCCTGTAATAGCATCTTCAGATTTATTATATATCACAGACGCTGCTGTATTCGAGGATGATCCGTCTTTTTCGAAAAGGACAGCTGGCTGGCATGAATGCCCAGAGCAGTATGATGAGCGGACGTGCTGGAGCACGAGTGATTCCTTTGTTTTATTTTTAACACTCCCTGCTCTACTCATCCATTTCCCCCCTTTTTAGTCCATCACCTCTTACTCAACTTGTTTTTCTGTCTCTGTCTTTGTTGTTCTCTTGTTCTCGCTTGTGCGCAATTATCATCTCTTGCCTTGCTTTCGTCTGTGTAGCTTTATATATAGACATATATATATATAGATATATATAGATGGCTAGATTAGACACACAGATGAGATAGCAAAGATAAATCTTCTTTATTCTAAAGGTTATTCTTTCTGAGATATTGCTATGAAAAAAAAAGACAACATTAAAAGAAATGCCTAATGGAGACGCAATTTGATACGAGTACGATACATCCTAAGAAATCAGCTAAAATGGGACAAGAAAAAGTACTGGCAGTGATCCTGAAGTAATGCTGCACCGTGAAAATGAAATACTCAAAATACTGCACCTGAAAATGTAACATTGAACATCAGTTGAAATGTTGAACCTGAAAATGAAATATCACACATGGAAATTTAATATTGCGCATTAAATTGAAATGTTGCACATGAGTTTATGCTTTATAAAACATGAACCAATGAAATATATTACATGAAATTAAGAAATTGCGTCTAAGAATGTTATATTGAACATTAAATTGAAATATTGCACATGAAATTGAAACATAAGAGATGCTACTAAAACTGATTTTGCACAAACTTTTAAGAGACAATATTGCAAATTATATTTTTATTGTTGTTGTTGTCTTCTTGTGTGCTTCCCTTCCTGTTTGTCCTTTGTGTTGATTGACTGCGTGTGTTTGTTGTCTTGTTTAGCCGATTGTTTTTTCACTCTGTGGGTTGGAGTCGTTGGAAGGGTCACGGAGGGAAGTTTTTTTTTCTTTTTTTTCTGGACACATTGCCGGCCCACATCCGACTGTTTGGACAGCGCAAGTGTGCGGTTCAGTGTAACGAGCCAATTTTAGCACCACCGGGGTCATTGTCAAATTTCCTCTCCCCGACTGCACGCCTGCGCTATCGTTGCTGTCGTCCATTCCTGCTCACTCATTCGTTCTCTCTCCAAGCTGGTGAAGGCGAACCAAAGCGACAGCTGACTTCAACTCTAATCATATTAAACTGACCACACAGGGTTGCTCTGAGCTATGAGCAATTTTCTCTTTGCATCTGTCTGTTTTCTTGTTGTTGTTGTTTTTTTTTTTTGTCTTTCCTCCTCCCTCTCTCCATCTTCCTGTCTCTGCTTAATGGAAGGATACCAATCTGTGACTCACTCACTTACTCATTCATTAACAAGCGTGCCAGCCATGTGCGAGTGATATAGTGAAAGAAAATGTAGCAGTTATATTCCCTCTATGCATTAAGAGATGAGAATTTACAAAAAAAATAAAAATAAAAAAGTCACGTTATTTGAATCAGGTGGAACGTAGTCGGTGAATTTGAGAATCTTTCAGCACAAGTGGGTGTCATTTATCAGACGCCTGTTGGCCTTGCATATTGAAATGCTGCTATTTGTCTTCTATCCTGGGTGAAGTAGCGACAAAGATGCAGCGATTGAGCAATCTCTCTGTCGGGGATGAAGAGTGGCTCTTAATTTGATGCTTGATAGCGTTCTTGAGCAAGAAAATATAAACGAGGTTGGCGCTTTGGGACTTCTTCTATCGTGGTTGTGTACTCATTAGAATCACACAACGGTTTAATTTGAAAGAGCAACAAGTAAAACAGTGTCAGAATTTTACAAAATAAAAAAAAAGGGGGTTTATTTTCTTGCAGATATGATAATTTAAGAAAAAAAAAAAAAAATAAAAAAAAAGGGGGTTTATTTTCTTGCAGATATGATAATTTAAGCCTGTTGTCTTGGTCTGTTTCGCATCAAGCAGAATGGAGATCTAGCAGGTTAACATGAATAGAAGGAGAATGTAATGTGGTAGCTCTGTCTTTTGCTAATTAAAAGGATCATTTTGCATTCATCGACAAAACACAGATAGACGCTGGAAGTGTCTCTCGTGAGTAAACAAGAAGTCTGCAGAAAGAAAACTAATGAATGTCCCTTTTCAGGAACACACACAGTTATTCAAACATCACAATTATTTCATGGCGGACCTTCTGTTAGTCTTACTCAATGCTGGGAAGTGTATTTTGTTGATATTTGCAGACATATTACCAGAGAATCACACCATATGTCATCATCACCTGGCTCCGGAGTTGCATGTTGGCGCTGAACAAACGAGCAGAATACATCCACCCAAAAAAAAAAAAAAAAACCCTCCCTCATCCGTCATCTGTTTGCCTCTTCAGATGCCAATCTGCACAGAAGATGTGTGCATCGGCTCCGTGGTGATGCCCAACCAGCACGCCCGCAAACCAGACGAGGTCAGAACCAAAGAGGAGCTTCTTCCGCTGGCCACTGACTTCATAGACCAGTACTACACCTCCATCAAAAGGCAAGCGTGGCAGAGTAACAAAGTTCAGATGTTTTTGCAAAGAGATGGGAAGATGGAGCAAGTAGCAATTATGGTGTGTGGTTTTGACTGTGTGGTTCTTATGTATGAAAACGCTGCTATCTGAGCCTGGCCAGTTGGAACCAGCTTGGCTAACTCGCTACTCTGGTTCATCGTGCTGGTCTGTACAGCTTTTATCTTCTGTCTGATAAACGAGTTGGTTCTAAGTCCGAAAGTCTTCCTGATTAACTGAGAGAAGTCACTGGCATTTAAAATAGCTTTTATCTGGAAAGATCTTTGACATTTTGGGCTAAAAAGTGACTGTTGTCAACTCAAATTATAGCTTTTGTCTAAACCTTTTTTGCGGGAGAGATTTTTTTTTGGGTTTAAAAAAAAAAGATTAAATTATAAGTATTAATATAGTTCTTTGTCATTTTTATGTGTGACAGTAAAAACTTGTAATACTTGGATTCCAGCATCTGCACATACAAGTAATACAGGTGCAGTTCTGGCTGTATAAACACACATTTTTCTTTACTTAGGTATGCATTTATTTACTTATTTTCAGACTTGATTTTTGTCGTGTGTACTCATCATACTCGTAGAGGAGGGCAGATACCCTCAATGGGTCAACAAAGTTTTATATTTCCTTTTAAACAGACATATGAACCTTCTGAATTCCAAGCAGTTTGTGGGCATTTCTTGCTCTGGTCAACTCATTGTGAGATCATTCTTCACTGCAGTGTAAAGCCCCCGCAACACAAAATTCTTCAAAAAACTCAAAAATGTCTCTTGTGCAGTCTGACAATTATAATGATATGCTTCTCTCGTATTTGCTTTTTTTGTAAACACAGCCTGCAGTTCAGTCTAGTCCAGCTGAAAATGCTCTTTATCATGTGATTGAGTCACTAACAGCTTCATGATAGGACAAAGGAGTGAAGATTTCTTTAGTCTGTTTAAAGCAAACAGTTTATTTTGAACAAATATTTAAATGAGGAATGTCAAATAAACTAATTTATTGTGACTTTAAGCGTAGATTTGATTGTTTCTCTAATGGCGTGTCACAGATGAGTAGTTCATGACCATCAGAAAGTAGAAAATCCTGCAGCTTTTTTGCTATTACAAGTTAAATGTTATAATTTGGGGGCAAGATTTGAGTGAAACAAACCCAACTCTGCTCGTGGATCTGCCAGGGATCTTCAACGGACTGCACACTTTCACGAGCAGCACCTCTTGCATCGTGCACCACTGTTTGGCCTTTCATTGTTTTGTGCCGGTGGACCCACAGGTATCGCTCCAAGGCACACGTGGACCGGCGAGAGGAGGTGACCAAGGAGATCGAAGCTTCAGGAACTTATCAGCTGAAGGACACTGAGCTGATTTACGGGGCCAAACACGCCTGGAGGAACGCTGCCCGATGTGTGGGGAGGATCCAGTGGTCCAAACTACAGGTAGTGTTCAGTTTACCTGAAATTAGTGTCTGTTTACATGCTGTTATTGACAGCCCAGTAAAGTAGTGGGATGCACTTCTGCTTATTTTTGCACTTTTGGACGTTGTTTGAGTGTTAAAGGCTAACTGCTGCTGCTGCGATCATGTTGTGAGAGATGCTAGAATGAGTTTACACATAAAAAAATGCAATATTTCATTTATATATTTTGGAATTTGCTTCACATAAATCTGGTTCTGATTGCTCGTTTTTGTGTTTGCTTTCCAGGTTTTTGACGCCAGAGACTGCACAACAGCCCATGGAATGTACAACTACATCTGTAACCACATCAAGTACGCCACCAACAAAGGCAACCTGAGGTAAAAAAAAGAAAAAAACACAACAAAACACACATGCAAACAATCTACAGCTCGTCCATCCTTTGTTTCCTTTGGGTTCAACTCTGCTCGTGTTTTCCTCCTACTACCCTTGTTCCTCTCTCCATCTGTCGCTCTAAGCGTCCCATCACCCCTCTCCATCTCCGACTACCCTGACTTGACCCGCTGTCCCATCTGTCAGCGAGCGCTCCGTCTCTTAGCGCTGTTTCTGACACTATCTGCTGCCCGTCTATCTATCCGTCGGCGTCTCAGCACCAATCGCTGCCCTGCTGGTGAGGCGGCAGACCTTGCTAACAAGCAGCCATTTGTCAGACCTGCGCGGCGCTCACTCACTTTCTGCCAAGTCCTAATCACATGTGACACCTCCTATTTACTTCTTGGATGATGGATAGCTTCTGACTCATTACTACACTTAGCCTGGCCTTCGGAAGACAGCTCGGGATACACATGTTGAAAAGAGCCAGCACAACATCCAGGCGGCGGCTCGCTCAGTCTGGCTCGTAAATAAACACACAGGCATGTAAATAACAATATACTGTGATAATTCTGGAGTAGCTTCGTTCATCGTTAATCACCTGCTAGTATTAGAAAAACAATATAAACATGCTGCAAGGAGAGGTCAGAAAATACTTAACCCAAGACAGTTTGTTGTGGAAAACTGTGTTTTTTTCCTGCAGCAAAACAAAGAGATTATTATGCGAGAACATATCAGAATATTATTAAAGTTCATTTTTAAATTGGTTGCAAGTGAACAAAAATGCATCTTGCACATTGCAAAATAATATGATATTATACCATCAAAGAAGTTTATTTAAACTGTTCATACATGATTAATGAGATGAACAATCTAATTAGGTGTTTTTTTTTTTATCTTCAATAATGATTTTTTTTTTTTTAATCAATTGGAGATGATGGATTTCTTTTGATCATTTTTAAATTAACCTCAAATCTGAACTTAAAGATGCTGAAAGGTTATTACTGACAGGTTTAAATAATCATTAATATGATACTTAGAGGTGGGCTTTTGTGCAAACTGTCTGCAGCTCCTCACTATAAACAAATGACCGACAACATAAGCAGTGAAAATTAGTTTTCACCTCATTGTTCTTACTATTTGCTCAAAAGCTAAAACTTTTATTAGTCATTAGAGAGCCAATAATTAGAACTTGTTGCTAATTTTCCATCATGCTGTTGTTGTCCTAGAATGCAGTTATGACGTTAAAAACTCCATGACTGATTAAAAAATGTATGATTCACCCTCTGAACCTCAAGCAATTTCATTTTTTCATTCCTGTCACATTTTCTACTGTCTGTCTTTTTCACTGCAATGTGACGTCCTGCATCTCTATGGAAACAGCACCAAACATGGCTGAAAGTAGAGCGAACTTAGAAATGTCTGCAGTTAGAGAGGTGTATGTCATAGAAAAAGAAAAAAATGTGTATTTTATTGCTTATTTTACCAAAAAAAAAGAAACTGCAATCAATATGTACATCATTTTTCCAGGTGCCCAAATGTTGCTAATACTGGATAAAATTAAAAATGTTGGCTCCACAGACTATAGATGTCTTACATTTTAGTTAGTTTCATATTCGTCTCCTATCTGCTCTGCCTCAGCACAGTCTGCTGTTTAAATGAATTTCTGTCAAGTCACTGTTAGTCACAGCTGAGTCATTGATGGCTTCTTGGTTTCTGCTGAGGAGCACACAATTTTTCATTTTTTGCATAATCTAATTAGTGCAAACTATTAGTTTTTGGTGAAATTTTAAACGAGACAAATAGATTTTTGACAAAATGTAGATTTAGATTTTTTTTTTTTAGCACAAAGGATTAGTTCAAGGACATGTCTGAAAGTTGGAAATCTGATGATTATTTCTGTGTTTACTGTTTCTGCCACTGACAAACTGTCCACTATGCCTTTTTCTTTCTTTCTTTCTTTCTTTCTTTCTTTCTTTCTTTCTTTCTTTTTTGAACGATAACATGCCTTTAACATCAAGTTTTGGAGGTCGGTCAGAGTGTTAAATAGTCATTTTACTCATAATATTCAGTATTACAACTTATAGCTTGTGATTCTGTCATTTTTCCATGTTCACCTAATAATAATCTGACAAAAATGTTCAGAAGGTTGATATAAAAATATGATGCAATTACATTTTCTTCAAATTTACTTCATGTAGTCTGACTGAGTGCAACTTTGCTATTTCTCTTTGAACTGATAACCCGAACACCAGTTATTATTACCTTCCAGATTGACCAACCCTATTCTTCACATAAAGTGTGATCATGGCAGCTACGACTATTTGTTTCACCAGTTCATGATGCGACGCTTTGGTTTTCGTCACATGTGGATTGTTTAACACTGGCCCAGATTCACACCAGCTGCTTGGTGTATTCCCTTTTCAGCGACTTACAACCAGCTTAGCAGCATTAACACTTTTACCCGGTCGTAGCATTAAAACACCACTGGGATCAGCGCAAAGGTAGCTAAGCTTTGACACTGCTATGAGTCCTTTGACATAACATAATTAAAAACGCCTTCGGGCAGATTACGTACACAGTGCCGGCCATCTCTTAGCAATCTTGTTGCTGTTAATCCACACATAGTCATATATTGCATCTAATACTTTGCTTGGCCTCTAACTGCAGTGTGTGCAGAGACCACCTTGCTGTTGATGTGGTGTTGAACAGTTCAGATATCCAGTGTTTTGGTTTTTTTTCCTGAAAAAATCGCCAAAACCAGTATCCTGTGTATCCTGACTAACTTTTTTTGTGTTGCTGCTTTCTGTTTGTCTTTGTCGCAGGTCGGCCATCACCATATTCCCTCAGAGGACAGATAACAAACACGACTTTCGAGTGTGGAACAGTCAGCTGATTCGTTATGCAGGCTACAAGCAGCCCGACGGGCAGATCCTGGGAGACCCCGCTAATGTTGAATTCACAGAGGTGCGCATGAGGAGCTGAGTTTTGTAAAATCCAAACCTGCAACAGTTCACTTTTATCACGCCTATCAGCATTTGCATTCAGCTCACGTGTAGCTCTTGGTCACCAGATCTGCATGCAGCTCGGATGGAAAGCTCCGAAGGGTCGTTTTGATGTCCTGCCCCTCCTGCTGCAAGCCAACGGGAATGACCCCGAGCTGTTCGAGATCCCCGAAGACCTTGTTCTGGAGGTGCCGATCACACACCCAAAGTGAGTTATGCACACAATCCACAAGATCTAGCAAATGCAAATAATAAAAAAAAAAAAAACAAGAACAGAGGGCGGTCGCACAAAAAAGACATCCACCCACTTGCACATCTTTAAACAACACTTCTTAAACAATGGAGTATTTTTAAGCCAAGAAGTCTGATTTGGTTATCGTCACATTCCAACTGTGCTGATTATTCCCAGAAAACACAATGAGCCACACTTTATCTGTTGCTATGCCAGCTTTTTGTGGTAACCATGGGGCTTGTTAGCGAGATTTCAGGCTTCCTCCTGTTTTTCATTGTTATGTGTTTACTTTACTTTTAAGAAAACTTTTTCTTTTTTTTTTTTAACAGTGGTCGTCACTGTACAAAAGCCGTAATGCCCTTGAGATGTTAAGCATTAAGCTGCTGCAGCACTGTAATTTCCATAATCACAGCAAAGAATTGGGTATTATCGCTCGAACACACAAAGATGCACGCCGAGCTATCGCTACATCGCTGCACGCCACAGAGAGCATTTCAGAATCCCTCGACACACAGATCTCTCTGCCAGACTCCCCCTGAAAATTGGCAACTCTTGCTCCGTAGCCTGCATCAGCTGGCCCTCATCTCTGGCAGCAGCTTGGCACAGGCCGCGACCACCAACAGTGTCTCATCATTACACGAGATTAGACCCAGCACTGCAAATAATACACTGAAAGCAATGTTATCAATCCCCCTAGAGGTTGGAAGGACCGAGTGGTGGGAGGTAGATTGAGGTCCGACGGTTCTGTCCAGCAATAAAAAGCTGTCAAAAGTGGCTTCCTTTGTGTTAATGTTTGTTTTGGCTGCACTCTTTTTTTTTACATCATGTGTCTCTGGGGTAATTATCTGTGCTCCTAAGGATGTTAGTGTGTATTGCAAATGTGGAAATGGCCAATTTCCTGACCTCAGTGGGGAACGCAACGAATGAAATTATCTGAAATAGCTGCAGTCCTTCACCGTCGTCCTCCCTGTTTGCTCTGCCCAGGTACGAGTGGTTCAAAGACCTGGACCTGAAGTGGTACGGGCTCCCGGCAGTTTCCAACATGTTGCTGGAGATCGGTGGTCTGGAGTTCACTGGCTGCCCCTTCAGTGGCTGGTACATGGGCACAGAGATTGGCGTGAGGGACTTCTGCGACAGCTCACGCTACAACATTCTGGAGGTAGCGCGCCGTGCCAAAACACAGACTCATGATCCGCGGGAGAGATGAGGAAGGGGGGAAAAGAATTGGAGGCACAGATTGACTGAAGGCTTGTGCAGAGATGAGCATGTGTTGTGTCACCAAATGATCCAATCAGAATGCCATTCTTCTTCTAATTGTGCACGCCGAGGAGAAGGCTGATTAACAACACTTGTCAATAATCCTCGCTGTGGTTTGTTGCTAACTCGCTTAACATGGAAAAGAAAAAAAAAGACTGCCTGATATAATGTAAAATGTGCTAATTTATATATGTGCTCATGCATGTGTATATGCACTTAGAGGGGCAAATGGAATTACAAGCTCTTCTGTATCATTTACCAACTTAAACCTTGGAGAGCGTGCAGTATAAATATATTTGTAATAAGCTATATCATTAGGCTACCAGACTGTCTGCTATCTTTGCATGTATCACATTACTCAGACAAGTGAAACAGAGTGTTTCCCATCCAAAAATCTCAGACCAAACCAGAGCGGTCCAATTATGAAGAGCACTTGAGGGCGCACGGGTGCCAGCTTTGGCTGATTTGTCTTCTAAATGAAGTACGGAAAACTGTGCTTCAAGTTAAAAAAAAGAGTGCTTTTTTTTTTCCATTTGCGTCATTCTATATTTTATTTCTGTTGAATATTGTGCATGGTGAAGAAGAAAACACAGAAAAAGAGCAGTTACAGTAAACTGATGATTGCAGGTGTCCGAACTCTGATGAAGTCACAGATGTTGAGGAACATATAGAAAACGTTGAACTACTTCCAGTCTATGGGAGCACCTGCTGGATGCATGAAACATAATTGAATATTTCATTTGATTAACAAAATATAATCTATATAAATAAGTTTCAAAAACAAGAAAATAACAAACCTTGACAGATATATTGTCCCTGTGCCGTCCACAGTAAACCTTTAACATCATAGCCAAAGCTGAAGATACACAGAATATGTTCAAGTCAAACATGTACAGTAGAACTAATCAGAATCAGCTTTAATGGCCGTACACAACATACAAGGAATTTGGTTTCGGCTGTTGGTGTCGCCCTAGGAATTTGCACGAATAATAGAAATAGGAAAATTAAAAAATAAAATAAAGTAAAATAACTAAAGAAAGAAAAGAATAAAATACAATAAATATTAATAAAAAAATAAAAAAAGATAATAAGACAAATATATACAAGAATCTAGTGGAAAAAAGTATATGTACATTCGTGCAAATAGCAGTTGTGTCTTGGAGTGGCTCAGCTGTTCAGCAGGGTTATGGCAGTGGGATAAAAACTGTTCTTATGTCTGGTGGTTTTAGTCTGCAGGACTCTGTATCACCTGCCAGAGGGGAGGAGGGAAGACAGTTTGTGACCAGGATGAGTGGGGTCTGTGATGATGTTCCCTCTTCCTGGTTCTACTGGAGTACAGTTCCTGGATGGAGGGCTCCGATGATCTTCTCTTTCTAATGTGTTATATTAGCACTCAATACAGCAATCGTGCTTTAAAATCTAATTCTCAAGTTCAGACTCCAAGAATTTCCAGTTCAGGTTTAGTTAAGAAAGAAGAAATTTAGTAATTCATGCTGCCAATGAGCACAAAGATTTCCACGTCAGAACTGTTGTGTCAATCTTTTCTTTCTGTGTTGTGTAGGAGGTCGCTAACAAGATGGCCTTAGACACCAGGAAGACTTCGTCCCTTTGGAAAGACCAGGCGCTGGTGGAGATTAACATTGCTGTTCTCCACAGCTTCCAGGTACGAGCTTCATTTATTTAAAGCATTACAACAACAGAAACGCTTGTTAAAGCTGGAGTAGGGAGACATTTTTGGGATAAAACAATAAAATTTGAATTTAAAACAAACGTTAATTTGTGAGTTCTCACAGAATTCAAACTCTACTCTCCTCCTTTTAAAAACACCATTGTGTGAACTGTGATTGACTGAACTCTAGATTTCCTACAACCTGAAAATGGAGCCAAATTGGAGCCAAGACAAGTTGCAGGAATCAGATGTTTGAATTGGATTTACAGTGGCTGCAGTCAAAAAGCCATCTATAACCATCTATATATAAACTTTTTAAATTGATGACAATACACTTGTCAACTCTATACTTAGTGTGTAGCAGGTACTCATAGTTTTGCCACATTTAAGCTGAATGCACATGATTATGTTCAGATCTGGCTGTTTGTTTGTCCCTTATGAGTCACACCCAATGTACACATGTATAGATAGATGCTAAAGTGGATTATAACTCTAAAAGCAATCATCAGTCAAATAAAACATGTCGTATTTGGTTCTGAAATGAGTTTTTCTTTCCACGCTTTCTGTTTTCAGTCTTGCAAAGTGACCATCGTAGACCATCATTCAGCCACAGAGTCCTTCATGAAGCACATGGAGAACGAGTACCGGGTTCGGGGAGGTTGTCCTGGAGACTGGGTCTGGATCGTGCCTCCAATGTCGGGAAGCATCACGCCTGTTTTTCACCAAGAGATGCTCAACTACCGCCTCACCCCTTCCTTTGAGTACCAGGTGAGAATATTCTGGAAGTCCTAAATATCATCTTGTGATGTTTTTTATTAGCTTCGCATCTTCCGACATGATGGCTTTGCAGTGAAAACAAGTCGAGGTTACTTTCTCTAGACTGACATCAATAGAGTGTAGCACAAGCCATGGGTTGTTGCGTCACATTTTTACAAACTGGTCCCGGGAAAACATTAAAGGGCAGTTAGAATACCCAGAAAACTCCTGGATACCACAGAATATAGCCTTGTATATAAGATATCCTTAATGATATCCCTGTTAGCTTAAGCTATCCATTTTAATGTCTGTTTTTCCATATGCAATAGACTGATCCTTGGAACACCTACGTGTGGAAAGGAGTCAACGGGACACCCACAAAGAAGAGAGCCATTGGATTCAAGAAGCTTGCCAAGTATGCACGCTTGTTTTCCTTCTCTGGCTTGTTGATAGACTCAAGGGTAAACTGCAACCCCAAATGTCAAATATAATAATGATGTGTGCATGGTAATTTAAGGCCAAGCGAGTAATCACTTTCCTGACAAAAAAAGTTAGACGCATGAGCAGGAAGCTGGTGTACTCAGCAGTGAAATTCATCCAATCAACCCCTCGGGGAGTAATCAGAGTTTTGTCTGCGTTTGCATGCACTTGTGCGCGTGTATGTTGTGCTATTAATATAATTGCCTCGAGGATATGACAAACTAGGTAATCACAATTGTCATCCATGCGTAGCTGCCTGCTACAGTGAGCCTTCCGTCGCTAGTTTGCTCGAAAGGAAGCGTTTTATCGGACACGTAGGCACGAGCGAGCCCTCTGATCGTGGCAGGGGTCGACAGGTTACAAAGCGGATCGCATTTGATGTTGTTTTGATCTGTATCTGTATCTCTTCACCTTTCTCGCAGGGCTGTGAAGTTCTCGGCGAAGCTCATGGGCCAAGCCATGGCCAAGAGGGTTAAAGCCACCATACTGTTCGCCACAGAGACGGGCAAATCGCAAGATTATGCCAAAACTCTGTGTGAAATCTTCAAGCACGCCTTTGACGCAAAGGTACGCTTGCTCCCACCTTGCATCATCGTTTCCCCAAAGTTTGAGCTTGTGTGTCATTGTACCGATGTCTAATTGAAAACGGAGGAATTCAAAGACGCCGCCCCCCCCTCCCCCTTCCTCTCCCTGCTCTACCGGATGATGAAGCCGAGCAGATGCCAGCTGAGTACAGACGGCGAGAAGGGGTTGAAGGAGAAAGTGTGTCTTTTGTCACATTTTTTCTTACATCTCTCATGCAGCAAAAGTGCCTCAGGGTCAAAGGCAAGATTTAACCATCCAAGCGTGGAGCAGTGCAGCAGTTTTGAGACAAGATCCTGAAGCACCTCTAGTTGTACAAATCTGTTGACAAAAAAAAAGAAAGATGCTCTGCTCAATCATACACTATGTGCTTGTTTTTTTTTTCCCCCTCTGGGTCATATCTCATTGTCCCTTTCCTGCTTTCCCCGTGTGATCAATCACACAAGAAGAGATTCATGCATGCGAACGTGTGTGTCACTGACTGCGAGTGGGTGTGCGTAGATGGATAACAGGGCAGATGCTGAACGCCGAGGGGCAAATCGTCGTTGTTGTGGGGCTAAAGCCTGTTTTCTCTTCACGCCTTAAGTCCCGTGTGTGTGTGTGTGTGTGTGGCTGTGCATGTATGTGAAGTGCGAGCCCGGCCCGTGGCGGACAAACACCATCGCGCTGAGTGGTGTGCATCATGGCTGCTCGTTGTGCGGCAGCAGCATATTATCATCTCGTTAGAGACGAGGACAGAGTGGTCATTACAGCCTCCTCCTCTGCCAGCGGCTGTGTGTTCGGCCTTAATTTACACGCTCAAGTCATCTGTCATTTGGAGTGTGTGTGTTTATAGGAGACAAGAACGAGATAAAGACTTGCAACCATGTGCAAGATTCTCTCGGCTTAATGGTCTTTTCTTTATGCAGGTCATGTCCATGGATGAATATGATGTGGTCGACCTGGAGCACGAGACACTGGTTTTAGTGGTGACCAGCACCTTTGGAAACGGAGATCCGCCTGAGAATGGAGAGGTACATGAATATGTATATAATATTTTCTAACCAGTTTAGCACAGCTCAGCTTGATAACAAGCCTTCATTTGTTGCTGCAGAAATTTGGAGCTGCCTTAATGGAAATGCGCCACCCGACATCCAACACAGAGGACAGAAAGTGAGTTTGACCCCTCAACCCACCTGTGTTTGTATTTATTGATGTCAGTTCTCATCTTTTTTCTTTTTAATCCGTGTGAGATAAACATTGGTGTTTCATCTCTTTGTCCCCCCCGGAAGGAGCTACAAGGTCCGTTTCAACAGCGTGTCCTCTTACTCTGATACTCGGAAGTCCTCCAGCGATGAACCAGAGGCCAGGATTAGCTTTGAGAGCACTGGACCTCTTGCTAATGTCAGGTAAACAAACCAAACTAGATCAAATCAAACAGTCATAACAGGACTATTGTGTGATTTCGCCCGTCTAGAGAATGCCAAGCATTTAAGTAAATAACGGTGTGGTGACTTGCAGAAAAAGAGATCTAAAAAAGAAACTATGGTCAAGTCAACAAGATCAGCACATGCTCAGGACATGCCTCACATTTATAGTCACTGAAAGGCTTTCTTACAAGTGTTTATATCTAAGCTTAACCTTCTCAACCCCAAACAATTTCTGGATGCTTTCTTCTCTTGTCACGTTTCTGATCATTTTGGCCTCATTTTTCACGGCAGTATATGAAGTCCTGCACTGCTATGGAAACAGCACAGCCATGGCTAGAAGTAGAGAGAACTAGAAAGTCTTCTGTGCAAAATGACACATAATTTCACAAAATTTGGACTATTTGACTTCCATATTCCATATTTGACTTCTATCTGCGTAAACACAGCCTGCAGTTCAACCCAGTGCAGCCAAAGAGTCGTTGAGTTTTTGTCACGTGACTGTTGGTCAGAGCTGAGTCACTGATGGCATCACTGTCACATTAAGGAATGGAGAATTATTTTGTTTTTAGTGGAGTCTGGTTAGAGCTGCCGTTTTATTTTTTTGTAGAATTTTTCAATGAGACACGTAGAATAAAGCGCTTTTGATGAAATAGCACAATTTTAGATTTTTCTGAGCTCATGACCATCAGGAGGTTAAAAATCCAACTGTTCCATCTGCTATCACGGTTTAAATGTAGTCATTTTTGGCAATTTTCAGGCCAAATTACTTGTCAGAGATGAGCGAATTGAACATCTGATGATTCTCTCAGTTTTTACGGTAATTTTGGTGATTTTCTTTTAAGATAAGATTACTTTTAAACACACTGGGAGATTTGGGATGGTTAATAAGCTCTGCTGTCTTTAAAACTGAAAATCAGACGGTCATTTCTGATGTATTTCATTATATATATACTTGTGTGGGGAAATTAATCACTTGACTATTTCTACTCACCTGTTTTGTGGTAACTAGCAGCTTTAAGAGCATCAGTTGTTGTACATTTCTTGCCCATTGCAGCATGGGCGGGACACAGGGAAATATTTCTGCACCAGTGATGTCTGCTGGATGCAAATTAAATTCTTTTTTAAACACAGTCACAGCTTTGCCTTAAATTGGGAAACAGTTATTGACAAAACACTTTGACTGATTAATGAGTACAAAATACATGGACTGTATTTTATAGTCATTCAGTAGGAAGGCACACTGGGATAATCTTATTTCTTAGGAATACAATCATTTAAAATGCACAAGCTGCAACTTTTGTGATCCTTTTGCCAGTTTTATAATATGCCATTATCACACTTAACCACAGTCTTTGTCTAAATTTAGCATTTTCATTATAATCTTGCCTCAGTTCCCACTCCACAGGAGACTGGCTGTAAAGCTCCTTTGGGATGACAAAACTTATTGCACTGGACAGTTTGCTGATCTGTTCAAGAAGAGGAGACAACAGGCATTTTGCTCAAACGTGAATATGATGTAGACTGACTTCTTCACCGTGAAACAGGGGGACAGTGATTCAACCACCCTCTGAAAAGTGATCCATTTCATGTTTGCCTCTCTCCAAACCCAGACAGGACGAGTACTTGTAAATACGTCAGCTGTTTTCAAATGCGTTTTGAGAGTTTCTAACACGGGCTCAGTGGCGGCAGTTGTGTATGTTTGAGTTCTATTTTTTTTTATTTATCTCTACCTGCCTCTCTTCTATCTCCATCTTTTTTCTTTTTTTTTTCATGTGCCTTTGTTTAGGTTCTCAGTGTTTGGCCTTGGCTCCAGGGCCTACCCACACTTCTGCGCCTTTGCCCACGCTGTGGACACGCTGTTTGAAGAGCTGGGGGGTGAGCGCATCCTACGCATGGGAGAAGGAGATGAGCTGTGTGGCCAGGAGGAGTCATTCAGAACATGGGCCAAGAAAGTTTTTAAGGTTGGTTTCACGGGCTGAGACCCTTTGGGCTTGGTTAAGAGTAGGGCGCTCGGAAAGGGCGCGCGCGGTTTCTTTTTCCTTTTCCTTTAGATGCTAACGTGCTGCAATGTTTGTGCACAACCACAATAACAAATCAGTCAGCCCCAACAGTTACAGTAGTACTTCGAAGTTGTTTATAGGTACGTTACCGTGACAACTTGCGGAGGAAGGTATTCTTTTGCAATGTTTTGTCATCCCAGTGTGAAGGGACACCTTGTAAAAAAAATACACATATTCTTTCCTGTGTTTTTTTTTTGCCTATGAAGGCTGCCTGCGACGTGTTCTGTGTTGGCGACGATGTGAACATTGAGAAGGCCAACGACTCCTTGATCAGCAACGATCGTAGCTGGAAGAAGAGCAAGTTCCGCCTGACGTACACAGCCGAGGCGCCGGCCCTCACCGAAGGTACGCTAATCCTGCAGGGACTGAGTAATGAGTTGCTGATGGTTTCTCTGTTTTAAAAGGATACGTGCTAGTAAGTACCACAGCTTAAAATAACCATAAGGTATCTGTAGATGGATGGAAGGGTTATTGATCAGGACCAGACCACTCAGCCATTACATCACCTGGAGATCTGTGGCTCTGCTGCAGAATAAAAAAAAAACTGCTGATAGTATTGGAATCCATTTTTATGTTGTCTGTGCAGTAACTCTCCAATAAAGTTATTGTGCCCTGATTTTCTCCATCTAAATATACAGTAGTTACCCCACGTTGTACCCTTGAATCCACAAAAACACCTTCTGGTACTAGTTTTTATATAAACTAAAGTTTAAGTCTTGACCCTGGAACTGTACTTCATGAACAAGAGTGGTGTTGATCTTCTCATTTAACTCTCAGGGGGGGGAAAAATCCCATAAGTTCATTTTGCAAGGTCTAATAAATCCATACATAATATAAATGTTATGTACTAATATTGTTTCTGTCTGCCCACAGCGTTGTATAACATTCACAAGAAGAGAGTTTATGGAGCAAAGATGCTTGAATCGCAAAACTTACAAAGTCCCAAATCCAAGTAAGTAACACTTTCCAGGAGAAAAAAAATCATAATTAGTTGCATGTTTTGTTCAGCTTGTAAAATCATGCCTAATTGATCTAACTCCTCTGGTGTCCAACCTGCTCGTTGTGGTGTGTGAACTCGATGGAACAGACTGAAAGCGGTGCAGCGTTATTCCCTAAATCTCTGATCTCTTTTATAGTCGCTCCACCATATTTGTGCGGCTCCACACAAACAACCACGACAGCCTGAGCTACAAGCCCGGCGACCATCTGGGCATCTTCCCTGGCAACCACGAGGACCTGGTGACAGCTCTCATAGATAAGCTGGAGGACGCTCCGCCTGTCAATCAAATAGTCAAAGTGGAGTTCCTGGAGGAGAGGAACACGGCTCTAGGTGGGTGATGTTATCGGCGACGTCACGCTACTCCGCGAACACAGTACAAATCAGTTTGAAATCTGGGCAGGATGTCAAAATTCAAAAAAGGCGAGTAAGACACAGTCTCTCTTGCCTCAGCGGACACCACGAGCTCACACTTTAGAAAGGTATCCATGCCCAGAAATCTTTCAGTGAAGCTGGGTATTGGCAAACAGTTGTGGCGACACCGGGTGACTTAACTGTGATTTTCATTGTGACTGTGAAGGAAGGTGTTTCTTAAACACAGTATGTGATTAAATTTACCTTGACAATTAGACGCTCTTGATAATGGCTTATTAAACTCCCTGCCTCCTTCTGTGAAATGCGTTCTCCTGTTTCCAACAGCAACCATACTACACGAGAACACTGGACTATTTTAAGGATGAATCTTTATTTCGACCCTGTAATTTAGCAGTTACAAGCAGTATACGTAAGGACTCGATGTGTTTACCTACACAAACAAAAATCATTATCTTTATTTACTTTATATGAGCAGTTAAAGCTATAGATAAATGCATCAGTGAACTCCCTTATGTCGACTTACAGCTACACAGCACTGTTATTGTGTGACGTAAACTGATGAAGTGTTTATATTCTTCTTTACCGATCTCAAGAGACTTCCTGCTTAAATTAGGGTTGAATAAATACAAAAGGTTTACAAAATTTCAAGACAGAGTAAACTGTTTAGGAATAATTGGACTCAATCCACTCAAGCACGTTTAAAATCCCCAAAAAAACATGCCAAAGGGCCACGAAGGGCAACAACTCTAATGTCACTCCAGCGACCTTTCTTTAACCCTCTGAAGCAGTTTCGAGGTTTTGGGTTGTTTTTTTTGCTCCTGTCACATCGCTGCGAGTTAGTTTTTACTGCAGTATGAATTCCTGCACCTCTATGGAAACAGCACAACCATGGCTAGAAGTAAAGGGAACACAAAAATGTGTTTTGTGCAGTATGACAATTTTATAATGCAATAAATCACAAAAATAAAATAACACAAACAAACCAAAAAAAAACAAACTGCAATCAACATGTACATTTCCTTGAATGCTCACGTTACCAAAATTAAGGGGGGAAAGGTGACTCTACATACTATAGATATTTTACTAACGTTTTGGATTAGTTTCCATGCTTGCCTCCTATCTGCTGTGTGTATACACATCCTGCAGTTCAGCCCAGCTCAGCTTAAAAGTCCCTCAATTTTCATGACATGATTGTTGGTCACAGTTGTATCACTACTGGCTTTCCAATTGTGTTGTGGAATGCATCATTTTTAGTTTTTTTACAAAATCTAGTTAGTACTAATGGTGTATTTTATCACGTTTTTTTTTAAAGTAATTTTTAAGAAATACCCTGATATTAACCTTAGATTTGGTCAGATTTTTACAACTCATAGCTAGGATAGATTTGTGTCATTTTGACAATACAAAAAAACCCTCATGCCTTTTGAATGTGCTGCAAAGTTTTGGATTTGAGAGGATTAAACAGGATAATCTCATGTTCTATAACGCAGTTTGCATGTTGCAAATTTGGTGCGTCTGGTTCTAAGCTAATATGACAACTGTAGATTTGACAAAATATTAAATCAAGCATTGCATGTAACTTTTATTTTAGCCACTTGAGGGCAGCAGACCAGACTGTTGACAATATGCGACCTTAAGGGTGATGTGGAGAACATGTTAGCAAAGATTTAGCTTCCATTTGGAGAAGCATCTCAGTTCACTTGACCAACACGTTTTCTCATCTTACTTTTGTTTTGATTTGAAAATTTTTAATTTTAGTCAAGGGGCTGCAGGGTGGCGCAGTTGGTTAGCACTGTGCCTCGCAGCTAGAAGGTTGCCGGTTCGCGTCACCGGGATCTTTCTGCGTGGAGTTTGCATGTTCTCCCCGTGCAGCGTGGGTTCTCTCCGGGTTCTCCAGCTTCCTCCCACACAGTCCAGAAACATGTTGAGGTTAATTGGTGATTCTAAATTGTCCGTAGGTGTGAATGTGAGTGTGCTTGGTTGTCTGTCTCTAAGTGTAGCCCTGTGATAGACTGGTTACCTGTCCAGGTGAACCTGCCTTCGCCCTAAGTCAACTGGGATAGACTCCAGCCCCCCATGACCCTAGTGAGGATTAAGCGGTGTATAGATAATGGATGGATGGATTTAGTGGTGAACCGAAGCAGTATTTTTAAAACTACAGGCCAAAAGGAGCTGCAGAGTTTGGTTGATAGTTATCTGGGTTTATTACTCTTTAATGTTCCACATGATCATTTGATCCACCGTTAATATATATGTAAATTAACACAGCCTTAACATTTTTCTTGTCTGCAGGTGTGATCAGTAACTGGACAAATGAGACTCGTATCCCTCCCTGCACCATCTTCCAGGCTTTCCAGTACTTCCTGGACATCACCACTCCGCCGAGCCCCGTGCTGCTGCAGCAGTTCGCTGCTCTGGCAACCAATGACAAACAGAAAAAGAAACTAGAGATCCTCAGTAAGGTAAATTCACTTAGTTAGCATCAACACTGACCTTTAGAATTATTGAGCCGCTGCAGTACTGAGTGCTAAGCCTGGGTCGTGACCACACACGTAAGGGATTTGTGAAATATGTGCATAGGCTCCATCCAAAGATATGCTGTCTTGTTTTCCATCTGACAGCCAAATGTATGCAGACATTATTCACTTTTTTATTAGAACTCTTTTTAAAGCACCAGTCTATAAAAAGTCACCATGTGTTTAAGGCTCAGCAGCAACCAACACACTCATCGTGTTTGCTCTGAAAATATGGGAGATGGCTTCTGTGTCTGCGAGCCGATTTGATGCACTTTGCACCGATGGAAATACGTACAGTAGGAGTTAGCTGGCGCCAAATTAAAGCGGTTGATCGTTCTAACCCAGAGCCGTTCCCCCTTGCAGTGCCTCCCACAGTTCACTCTCCATTTTTGTCAATGTGTAGAGAAGGCTGGATGAGGCCAAGCAGTGACTCATATGCTCATACACAGAATCATTGTCACCAAAGCGAGAGGGAAAGATGGAAGGCTTCTGCATTCGGAAAAAGAAGCTGTACAGTAGAATCAGCACTGCAGATCATTTTTATTTTTGTATGCGTCTAATCTCCAGCTCATTTCTGGACCAATGCAGAGATTTCTGACTTTTTTAAAACCTTCTTTTTAACATGCAAATGCATTAGAAAGCAAACAAGTTATGATTCCTATTTCCAAAAGAATAAAAAAAAAAGGGATTCATTATTAAAAATATAGCAGCTCCTGAAACGTGTAAAGCCCTGACACCCCCTTCTGTTTATCAAGGTCGAGAATCGCAGGCGCCAAAGTACTTTTGCTCTTAGATTTTTGGTAATTGTACATAGTGCGCCTCCAACTGTGTTTTAGGCTGAGAATGGAGGCCACACCGGGCTTCCTAATGGGCACTGTGTCGCTCATTAGCAGCTTGAGAACAAAGCAAAAGTCGGTGGCATATCAAAGTTTTTTTAGCCCGGCGGCAGCGCTCTAAATTTATCGCGTCCAAATGTCAGTGATGACACACAAAAACAGTTGGGCAGTGAATGGTGAATGGCTCTCCTTGTGGCTGCCTCCTTGTCTCGAGTCGGAAATATTTACGGATCTAAAAGAAGAAACTGTCTTCTGCTTGTTCTGCTGTTGTGGCAGTTGAAGTGGTTTCTTAATCAGGACAATTGAACGACTTGGCAAAGCAAAAACTACATCTGAAGCCTCTTTTTGGACACGTCGGGTTTACGTCTCAATGAACACTGCAATTCCTTTTGCATAATCTCACCAGGTTGAATGTAGTGACATTTCTGTACACTTTCAACACAGCACAAGTCTAAACTGCATTATTAAACAGGCACATACATACTTTGAGCTGTATGACGTGATTTAAGGAAGACTTTTTCCACATTTCAGGACCAATTTTAGGTCCAAAAGCATCACAGATAGCAACAAAGATACAGCTCACATGCTAAAATTACAACTTCAGGTGTGCATCAATCAGGTTATGAACATGTCAACACAAACAAGAACTTCTCTGTGGTGTAAAAACAAACAAACTAACAGCTCAGATCATTGAGAATCACCAATACTCATCTTTTTATTTTTTCCTTTTTTGAGATAAAATGTTAGCAGGAGCTAATTTGCTGCATCCAGTTGTTTAAAGGAATCTTTCCCTTGAGTTATTTATAAACCTGCAGCATCGAGCAGCAGCAGGATCCACAAAGTAAAAAAGTTGCATGCATTTACAGATGTGGAACAGCACCTTAACTTCATTCGTAGTTATAAATTATACCCGACACAGAGACAGCATCAATCAGGATTTAACGACAAATCCTACGGTGTGGCGTCTCACAGAGCCACCGTTTATAAGCCACAGTTAAATCGCTTGTTGCATGGTCTTCATCCTTTGATTGAGTCCACAATTGTTGGGATATTTTCTATTTTACTGTTCCTAATGTGGTATTGCCATCACACATGGACAGAATTTTAAATTAGACTATTGGTTATTTGGGCAGTTTGATAAGCTTAGTTTAGATTGAGTCTTTTGTTTGCTGATGCATTATTTTGCCTCATACATCACTTGATCTCTCTATCACTGTGGTGGAGACTGTTGATTGAAGCCACTCGAAATATTAGCACTAAAGAGACAGAATGCTATCACTTCAACACACTGATAAAGCCAACAACGCTACCGCACAAAACCCATATCTGAAAAGCATATTCAACTATGCTTAATCCCACTTTGTCCGTCTTGTTGACACCACAGGGCTTACAGGAGTACGAGGAGTGGAAGTGGTACAACAATCCCACGCTGGTGGAGGTGCTGGAGGAGTTCCCCTCCGTCCAGATCCCCTCCACTCTGCTGCTCACCCAGCTGCCCTCGCTCCAGCCCCGCTACTACTCCATCAGCTCGTCTCCGGACCTGCACCCAGGAGAGATCCACCTCACCGTGGCCGTGGTCTCCTATCATGCCAGAGGTAAGGAGCCACTTCTTGAGGAAGGGTTGCCTTTTTTTTCCCAGCTCAAGAACTGCTTTTATGCCTCTCCAATCATTTTAAAGTGGCGTCGGTGTAGCTTCAGTTATTGTGGTCCTCCCAGCTGCCTAGGAAGGTAAACTTTAGTGGACCTGTGAGGCTTTTGACGGTCCTGAAATTGGTCTTCATCACTTTTCTCAGCATTTTAATCACATGCTGGGGTTTGAAGGAAATAGTATTTTGCAGCGAGTTTTTACTCAAAAATATCCAGCGTGTGCTCAGTTTATGTGGCGGATAAAAGGCGCTGTGCCGCGGCCTCTTCAAGGCTGCTGCAAAGGCTCGAGAAGTCAAATGACTCAGCGTCTCTGAAAACTCTGATGGCTCAAAGAAAATTGATTAGCAGTTATCTTGAAAGCTTCATAGGGCAGCCAGACCACAGCTGTAATTACGAGAAACATAGATTTAAAGGTATGTCAAGAAGATTGCAAACTTCTAAGCAGATTTAATGTAGAGATATATAACACAAATAAGACAAAACAGGTAAACCAGTCCGTCTGACAGCATGTAGAACGCATTAGATAGCCAGGCTGAGTGTAAGCTTTTGTGCCCGGTGTATCACAAGGCTCTTATGGCTCCACCTTTGCAGTTAGCATCTATAATCTCAGTTTTTGAAGGAGCCAGCAGCGAGCATTGCCATAGCAGCTCACTGCTATTTTTTCTCACACGCAATGTGCACTTGTGCGAGCGTATTACTATGATTGTCTAAGCAACAGCTGAATTACTGCAATTTCCCTTTAGAGAGAGAGCAGGAGAAATGGCCCTAGCCTTGCGAGTGTGTTAGGGCCACTCTTCTCCTGTTAGTTTGCACACTTAAAAAGAGTGGGAGGGGAAAAAGGTAAAGTGCCTGCCTGGTAATCATCCCTTTCAGATGGAGGGGGGCCGATCCACCATGGAGTGTGTTCGTCGTGGCTCAACAGGATAGAGAAGGGGGAGATGGTGCCGTGCTTCGTCCGAGGGTAAATATCGGAAACCTTTCTACCAAAAGAAGTTTGGCATTTTTGAAAATTTGCTTTCTTGTCAACACTTCGACGAGAAGATTGATCCCACTTTCTTCTCCATGTGCTAAATCCGTGGCGACAGTCAGCCCCTGAATGAGCATAAAGTCTGAAAGGTTAAAAAGAGCTCGCTGTCTAAACATCACAAAATCTGTCCCACTGAATCTCACTAATTAGAACGTCTTATCATGTTTGTTTGGATTGTTCAACAGCAAAAGAATGGAAAGTTGCCATTGGTTTGCACTAAATGAACAAGATAAATGTGTCAATTAGCAAATTTAGAGGTATTCTAGGAAGATTTTTATCACCGCTAGACAGAGATGGGGGGTAGCATTTTGTGCTAAACTACAAATGACTGTTTCTTGATCATCCACGTCATGGTGATCCAAGAAGCTTCAATAAAGTCAACTGAACTTTATATTTTTAGTTGTTGAAGACGTCTCATCTCTCATTCTCATATGTTGTCACCCCTAACGTACAAGGCTGTGGGCTCATTAACAATCCAACTAAGTGTCAGTTTTTGTGAAACTGCTCTGTGATAACTCAAGATGTTAATAGTGGTCACTTTCTGGGAAGAGATCTCAAGATTGCATTATAAGTACCTGATAACTGGTGTCCCCCTTCTCTGTTTCGAGAAGGTTGTTCTTTCAGTCTCTTGGACGAGATGTCAAATTTCTTTAATAACCAAAAGTCCAGTTCTCTTATACTGAAGATCTGAACATTAAATGAGCACCCCAGCTTCTGAAAGTAGCTTCATATTTAGCACATAGACATGAGAGTGCGATCAGTCTTCTCGTCTAACTTTTTGACAAGAAATATGTGAAAATATATGAATTTCATAGCCTTTGTGGTCACTTTTGGGATATTTTTTCATGTATTTTTTTTGTCTTTTGCATTGTTTTAGTGCACCATCATTCCAACTCCCCAGAGACAGCCAAGCACCGTGTATCCTGGTGGGTCCAGGAACCGGCATCGCCCCATTCAGAAGCTTCTGGCAGCAGAGACTATATGACCTTGAGCACAACGGTTGGACATGTTTCTCTTTTTTCCCCTCCTTACTATTCCTTAGAGATTTATTTGTCACTAACTTGTAGAGAGGCTTTGTGGTGGATTTTCACTGCTGTAAAAGAACCCATAGATAAAATCTTCAATTTGACGTCTCATTGTGAAAATATCCAGGACACGCCGATGGATTTATTCTTCCAGTTAAAACGCTATCGCACGCGTCTCGGTGTAATAATGGAATTTAGACCAAATCCCTGTCAGGGGTTCAGATAATACACTATCTCTTGACGTCCTCCGTTCTGAGCAACACAGTCACTCTGCCTGTCATCTCCAAGGGATTGAGTCGTGCCCCATGATCCTGGTGTTCGGCTGTCGGCACTCTGAGATGGACCACATCTACAAGGAGGAGACCATCCAGGCCAAGAACAAAGAGGTGTTCAAGGAGCTCTACACGGCCTATTCCAGAGAACCCGGCAAACCAAAGGTACAAACTGTCTGGAGCCGGCTTGTCAGAACTCTCTCTGGACGGCTGTGTGGGTTTAAAACAAATTCACAGAGTAGAGAAAAGGCTCAATAAAAACTGCTGTGGTTATATTCTAAAGTGTCCAATTGACACTGCATGTTTCCAGTTTAACACTTTCTGCTGTAGTTTTCTTTATGCCTCTGCTTGCTTTGCTGTGCTGAATGACTGGTTTCACTGTTAGAAATCACAGTCAGTAGCAGAATTTAATTTAAAAAATTAAAAAAGGACCCTACAGAGCATAGCTTCCCATTACTCTAAGATTACTTTGTTCCACCATTTTTTTTTAGCTTTCAGTTTGCCAATTTGACTTTATTCCATATCTGTGAGCAGCCTCCCAACTCGTTTAATTCACAATATTTCCTTCCCTGCTTTTTTTTTTTTTTTCTTCTTTTTTCTCCTCACACTTGACTTCTTGGTGCACACTCATCGTTTCTCCTCTGCCTCTCTGTCAGAAATACGTACAGGATGTACTGCGCGAGCATCTGTCAGAGACAGTGTACCAGTGCCTGAGGGAGGAAGGTGGACACATCTATGTGTGCGGGGATGTTACGATGGCCGGAGATGTTCTCAAGACTGTCCAGCAAATCATCAAGCAGCAGGGCAGCATGAGCCTGGAGGATGCCGGCTTCTTCATCAGCAAGCTGCGGGTAAGAGATGTGCGACACTGTCAACATGATATTCACTATTAAATCCCATCGAGGAGGATATTGATTTTAGTTAGAACCCGACATGAGGTAGATGAAAGCTGTGTAACCAGGCGCCAAGCATGGAACAAAGATACAGCACGTTGAGTCATTATTTAAAACAAAAAGGTTCAAAACACCACCCACTGGATTACTTTCATCAGTGAACTCAAGGGTAAAAAAAACAAAAAGAATCATGACACACGTCACCACGCCTACCACTACACACTCACCTGTGTAGTAAACACATGAATAAGTGATTGTGAGCGCCGCTCGATTCAGTTCGTCATTCACTGCATCCACACAACACCTGCTCACCCACGTGTCCTGTCACCACCAGGATGAGAACCGCTACCACGAGGACATCTTCGGCGTCACCCTGCGCACCTACGAGGTCACCAACCGGCTTCGTTCGGAGTCCATCGCTTACAACGAGGAGAGCAAAAAAGACTCAGATGAGTAAGTGGGATTGGGAGGATTTGTCTGAGAGAGCGCAAAGAAAAGCTGCTGTAAAATGCAAATCGAGAAAGAAATTTGAATAGGATGCAAAAGGCACACAAGAATCAGTAAGAATCCTGCTCCAAAAATCGATAAATAACCAGAAATCTACTAGTTATTTGGCCTGCAGATGTGGACAAACCAAAGCGCTGCATAGACACACTGACTACTTGACAGATTGAGAAATTTCAGTTTTAAATGAGTAGCCCAGAGACCGCTCATGTTTCCAATGTGTCGTTTTTATGCATCTATAACTGCCGTTAACACGTACACGCACATATTTTGCATATTTTAAGACACTTGTGATCCAGTACTTTGATAAACGTCACACTCTTTACATTTTATAACAGGATTGTTTGTCTTAACTGATACAATTTTAGGAGTTGAGGTACAAATGCAGTTTCTTGCAGAATAGCCAAACAGCAGCCTGGCCAGTGGCCTCGAGGCGATTTGAGTCGCAGTCCTAGATCTGCTCAAGTAGCTATACTAGCATTGCGTTAATTCGTTAAGCCATTTAGGGACCCTGCTGACTCAAAGGCATGAATCATGTTTGAAAATAGCATCTCGTGCACCAAATGAAATCGGAAAGGAACTCGCATTCATTCATTTCCTCATGAGTTACTTACTCATTCACTCACTGTTACTGTATGTGTCTTTTTAGTGGATTTCAGGAGGCGTGGTCACGTCTATTGTCCACACATACACAGCCATCATTCATTAGGATGATGTGTTTTCTTATTTATTCATGTTTTGTTTTGTTTTTTCTTAACCAGAGCCTCTTCTTCAGATGTCAGATCAGTTCAAATTTTGAGGGGAAAGAAAAGACAATTGCCAAAACCCTGCAAGACTTATCTCAACCAGTGAGATTACCAGATCAGCACTATGTTTTGAGGCAACTTTAATCTGCAACCTGTAGTTGCTGGCGACGCCGGCGTGTTAAAACCCCTCGTTTTGGATGAAAACAGAGTGGGTAACCATAGAAACCTGCTGAGAAGGGCCTTTAAACTAACAGGATTAGAGTGAAAGCGAGTGGCTCTGTTCCATTTCTGTTTTTGTTTCCGACGTTATTTGTGCATATTCAAGATTAGATACTTCATATACCCTTGCCATGAGAGCAAAACAAGGGCCCTACATAGCCACTATGGCTCATTAAGCACCAACATAATGCATCACAGACGATGGTTCCTGGGTGGATTGTCACTTGAATTTCACATTTGGCCATCAAAGCCTCTGCTCGTTGAATGAGTAATGACTGTAACATCTCTATTTCTATGTCTCTGCTGCTCTCTCTCTGTCTGTCTGTCTCACTGTCCCTCCCTCTGTCTTTTCCCTCTCAGGGTTTTCTGCTTGTAGGTCGATGAATCAGGAGGCTTTCTGACAACAACCAGTCAAGACGACACAGCGACGCTGGTTAAAGAAATACTGTGCAATTTTTTGTACTGTAAAAAAACAAAACAAAACAAACAAAAAAAAAGGGGGTTTCTTTCTTCTTCTTTTTTTTTTTATACCACTTTAATGTTTCTGTTGGGCTCTGCGATTTTGTCTGTAGCAAGTTGGAAATGTTCTGTTTTCTGAGAATCTGTTTTGCTTGTCGATGGTACTTCCAAAAATTATAAATTGATCATTTTTGATTCATGATGTGTGCACCTAGTGTAATGACCTGCCTCATTGTGAATGCATGACCAAGACACGAATATACTCAAAAAAAATATATAATATACTCTGTGTTATTGTTAAAAAGGCTTTTATTGAGTTTTTATATTTGCAAGGAAATGTGTGGTATTGATAGCAAACTGACATTTCTGTTTGAATTAAGTTCACTTTGCTTGTTGGGAAGGTATCAGGACCAGTCAGATCTATTTGGGCTGTTTTTTTTATTATTATTATTGATATCAAAAGGCTTTTAAAGCAAAGTTAGAAAGATGTACAGGCATGCAGACAGAAAAACTGAAAGACAGATGTGTTGCAAACAAAATTTGGCATGTTGACAGGTCACCCTGAATTATAGAAAAAACAACAATTCTGTTACACCCTTAATAAATGTATTATCTTGCTCTTCACTGGCAATCCATCAAAATGCATCAGCCTCTGTGCCAGCGCTCTCTTCAGTGGCCTGTCTGTTTTGTCATAACATAATCTCGTGTGTCCCGGCTGCTGCTTGCCCGAACCTACAGCAGCTGCCAAGGAGTTTGCAGAGCAGCCACTTAAAAGTCTGACGTCAGTGCATTTTTAAATAATAAAAAAAAAAAACTATTTAAACTTCTTCAGGAGTCTCAGATTTCAGTATCTAAATCTCGATGTGTTCACAATGTGGTCCGATGTGCTGCCAAATTATATAAACATGCAGTTTCTTGAATAATACATGAATATTCAGCATCTAAATCAATAGTTCCAAGGAGTTGTTTGATATTTGGGGTGTTATGCGTACTCTCTTCAGGATTTCACAAGTCTGGGAGGTTATTGGGGTGTCATTTGTCTGTTTTTTTTTTTTCCTGGTTTTTGTTGTGTTAAGACAAGTCCAGCTTATTTTTTTGTTCTTGATATTTGTTTTTTTGCCACACACAATGTGGGAAGGCTGCATTTTTTCCCCCTCTCCAAGCAGCCTCGACTTAACATAAGAACTGAAAATGGGGAACAGCTGGACAAATTCATGCACCATAAATACATTAACAAATCGTCTAAGTTGCACAAACATGCAACTAAATGATCCGGCAGCCTTCATTAGCTCCAACCCCTGACATAAAATGTGTACAATTTTTGTGCTGCAACACGCTAATTGGTGAACTTTATATGTTGCTAGTGGGAAGAATTTGCCACCTGTTTAAAGAGCAAGGCTGGTTGTTTACCCTGTTTCCAGTACACTAATTGGCTCCTGGCTGTAGCATCATATTTACTGCAAACATGATGGGGATATCAGTCAAGAAAGTAAGCATCTTCTCCCCTTAAAGCATCTCCGTACCAAAACATTGTTAAGGAGAGCAAAAAAAAAAACAAAAAAACAAGACTCTGCCCAGATCATATCCGACAGCTGTCAGCTCGTCCCGTTCATCAGCAGCATCCTCTGCCTCTTGCCTTACATTAACTATTTGCCTACAATCATTTGTTCTGTCGTCTCTCTGCATGTTATTTTTATTTCTATTTTTTTTTTTGTTTCCCTTTGGCTCATGTGCCACCTCTTCACTGTGACCTGACACCTGCTCAGTGGCATCAGCACTGTGTGTGCATGAACATGTGTGCCCTAGAAATCATCTCTATACGAGCGGGTGTGAACATGCATGATCTCAGGTGTGTGTTTTTACGTGGTTGTTCTGCTCGTCGTCTGTTACCTCGTCAAACTGGTCAGATTTTAAGCTAAGCATGAATTTCGAGTCACGCGAGCCTGCAAATGTAATCTTAGGGACGATAACGGGCCCACGTGGCTTTTTTTAAAACATTTTTTTTGGCCTTTAGCGGCTAAAATTCTTCATCCAGAGATGAGAATCCACTGCCGCTTTGGTCATTTGCTGCTTTCCAATGAGTCAGGGTTGTAATTTGAATAATCTTTTGGGGTTTTTTTGATCGCCAACTCTGCATTCGCGCTTTTTCTTGTCAGCTTCTGAGTCCTGTTTTATTCCCTTTCTTTGTCTTTGATTCCAATTAAAGATAGCTGTCAGCATGATTCAATGATTTCAATGTGATTTTTAAACGTCCCTAACAGCTGCCGAGCATATGTTTTTGTGTATTTTTAATCATTATTTTTTTATTATGATTATTATTATTATTATTATAGGGACACAATGGGTGAATCCCGTTGTTCATTCTGGATGAATGTCTCCTTTATATATAATTTGTTTAAAATTGGTTTCGTTTAATTGGAATGAGAGCCGTCAAGAAAAATGTCTGTGATGTAAAATGTGCAACAAGAAAAGAATTGATACAAGATATAGCTTCTATATATAGCTTCTATATATATAAATATATATATATTAAAAGACAAAGTATAAACTATAAAGAGTACCACTTCGATCTTTTCTAAGAATGTATTTTGATTATGTAAATGAGCACTATGATTCTGCTTGATTTAAAAAGAACAAAAAAACAAAAAACAAACAAGGCCTATTCTATATGGTGTCACTCACATCCTTTAGGTATGAGGAAAAAACAGCGGCATTAAATAAATGCATGGTGATCTTCTGTCTCCTGTTCACATTTAAGAAGCTCTGTCTATTTACCAGCACTGTGTCGGTCAGTGAGACTGTATCGTGAGGTTGTCCGGCCTTTCTCACTGGCCTTTGGATTGGCAACAACATTCTCGAGGGGGGTTTCTCTTTCTGTGTTTGCATATCGCTGCTGCTATGAACAACTCTGATCCAATCAGCCTCTGCTATAATGACCTTTGTTGTGTACTTGATTGAGGATATTCCATTTTAATGCATCAACTGCAAGGACTTTGCATTTACTTACAAATAAAGAGAAACATTTACAGAATATGTCAACACATTCGCTTGGTTTGTTGTTTGTTTCTTGTTTATGTGAGACAGAAACCGGACTGGAAAGGTTTATTCAGGCGGTAGCAGTTGTTTAAGGTCGAAGCATTTTAGCTTGAAGGTCAGATTTGGAGTCTATGAAGAATTTCTACCTAAAAAAACTGAGTTGCAGCAAACAAGCACTTTGCCTCCCCTCCTCCTCCTCCTCCTCCTCCTCCTCTTCCTCTTCCTCCTCCTCCTGTTTCTGTAAGTGCTGGTCGTCATGGCTCTAAGAGTTTGCACTCAGAGAACTGAGATGTCACTCCATGGCAACCTGTCAACAAAACAAGCCATCCAAACTTTGCACAGTGACTCTGACCGGTGACAGACTGTCAGGTTGTGAAGCCTTTCTAATTAACTCTGCAGACTTAGGCCCTCCCTTTAGAGCAGGATAGGTTGCACGAGCACATACCACAAATCCAGTGCAGTGATTTCACTTACAGCACAAATATTTTACCAGCACGTTGGATCTAAAAACAAACAAGCAAAAAAAAAGCTAAATTAGAAAGTGATTTGCTGCATGCAGGCAGCGAAAAATATATCTTTCTCAGTATCAATATCACAGTTACTCAGCATCGAAGTCATGGTTCATGGGAAGAAGTTGGCCAAGGAGGTGCTGCTGCCTTCTGTGCTGGAAGACGATGACGCAGAAAGCGAGGAGCTGCAGCTGGGGGAGGTAGGAAGCCGACCGTCCAGCCAAGTCTGCAAACTCTCGAGCAAGGGAAGTGTGAACAACCAGGTAGGCAAAAAGAGAGAGAGAGAGGCCCATTTTTCTGAAGCCTGAGATTAAATAAGGCACAGTCGAGGCACTTTGGGTGAGCATTCAAAGCAAGTTAAAGAGCTGCAGGAGTATAATAGGTTTGAGAAAGCTGCATCTGAAGGCACAGCTCTGCACTTTCCTTGCCCAGGGCAAGGATATACAAGCCCAAAAATACAGGCTAAAGAGCCACTATTTCCTTTTTATGGATTGCTCTTTTGACCTGTGTACTCGCATGAATTTATTTAACAGGGAGAAGCTGGAGCTCAACCTTAAAGTCTGTTTTAATTACATTTTTATGTCGAGGGCTGTGCACTCTGTGGTGAGCAGTGAACGCATTACAGTTTCAAGTGCACAACTTCCGCACAAAAAGTGGCCATGGATCATGTGCAGGGCCGCTCACATGTTCGTATAATGCTATTTTTAAGCATCCTATTTAATCCTGAAAACAACAATGTATGGATGGTATGGTCGACCGAGGCTTATGCCATGAGCACAGCGATGAAGAGAGTGAAAGACAGCTAAAACAGCCTCTGGTTCAAAAGGTTAACAGGAGGTGGGAAGAAAGGAGTGGGAGGATGGGGAAGTATACTTACAAAGACTAGAAATACACAAGGATGCAAGCTTAAAGTCACAAGTTAAAACGGTCCATCCACATTGGTGGTGTCCAAAGTGTAGGTATCAGTTTTGTTCTGCTGGCAGCAAATCCATCAAATCTCCTCAGTCTGGCTGCCAACAACAGGCAGGTTTGACGAGTCACGATGTCATATTTTGTCATCCTCCATGCAGCGGAGATCGAGCCAGACAGAGGTTGATGTGCGTGGGCCAAACGACCGACGCTGTAGCCCTGACGGGAACGTGCTAGACGGAGGCAGAGGGGAGGCAGAGGAGGAAGAAGAGGATGAAGAGGAGAAGTGTGTGGTCTCTGATGAGGACTATGACACAGATTTGGAGCTCGGAGGTAGAGATAGGGGAAAAAAAGGAGATAATAGGGTGGGAGAGCGCTTAGATATTACGATAAAGGGTGTGATGTTCCCTCGTGGGGATGTGGTGTGGTGTCATATGATTGAAATTAACCATTTCATCGGCCTCAAGTCATATTCCCTATCAGGCCTCGTTTTTTTTTTAACAGCGAGCCTTGATTTGATCTGGATCCGAACACGCATTGATAAGGCTCCTGTCACCCCCATCTGTTAATCATTTTCCCTTCTGCCTTCCCATTTTCTCAATCTCTAAACGATTTCAGACAAGAAAAACAAAACAGAAACTCCTACATGCGCCCGCCCACACATGTGGAGGCCTGTTCTGCATGTTAATGATTTTCATCTCAGTCTTTGTGTCAGGCTTCCTTTTCAGCACAAGTGAAAACCATCTGGTATGAATGAGCTTCTCCTGACAGGGCGAAATCAGTCACAGGGGAGTTTTCAATATCACACTCGAAAAGGTCCCTCACGGGGTGGGTGGGTGNGGGGGGGAGTGTCACATCTCTGCTTTGTCAAAGAGGTGCTGATAGCCAACAATTGAGCCAGACACGAGCCTCTTTATTTATGTTGCAGGTAAGGAGGAGACATATGATACGACGGGGAGGACGAGCTACATGAGGGCGTGCGAAATGTTGCAGGTGGCGCCTGCCTCCTATTTCCTGCAGCACATGCAAGACAGCGAGCTGAAAATGATGCACCGTGGTCTTGGGCCGCAGGTACTTTAATCAAAAGTCAGGGACCGTTTTGAAATGATCACGCAGGAGAACGGTTTAGATTTTGATTTCTGAAGCAGACTTTTTGGAGGGACTTTTATTTATTCGCTGAGAGAGTTGTTATTTTCAGCCAAAATTTATATCTCATTGCAAGTCTAGTTCATTATTTTCATGACTTGAATCCAGGAGAGAGGGGGCAAAAAAATATTCTGTTGCTCGAGTTTATCAGCAGCCGCTGAGCTGCCATCTGTTCCAAGGTTCTTCTTTCAGTGACAGCTACAACTGTTTATTTAGAAGAAGAACTATTTATTAGAGAACTGAGTGCCAGTGATATTTTATAGTATTTTTATATATTTATTTGTATATTTTATATATTTATTAGCACTATATTATGTTGTTATTTTTGTTTCATAACTCTACCAATTTATAGGTCCACTTCTACCATATTGGTTACCATAGTTACCATGTATTTACCATATTAGAGAATAGGTTGAGGTACATTTTACATTTGTTCATGCTTTGGCTTTGCATTCTTCTAATTCAGTTTCATTTTTCTACAACATCTTTTATCGGATGTATCAACTGACAACATGAAAACTATGTGAAAGAGGCGCCTTAGTGTTTACGGAGAGCTGTTTTCTGCTGCTTTAGCATCCTTTATAGCTGTACTGGGCCTATTTTTCATGAAAAAAACTCTAATAGTATATATATATAATCAATCAATTTGAGTGATTTTTAAGCAAATAAAATCTAATTTCTCTGATTCCAGCATCTTAAATTTGAATATTTTTCTGCACTCTTCTATGACACAAAATTGAATCATCTTGGGCATTGGTCAACTTTTTTTTTTTGTTTTAAGAATTTTCAGACATTTTTTTTAGACCAAACAACTAAATTATTAATTGAGAAATGCATTGTTTATTTTGTGAGAGTAATTGTTAGTTGTTGCCATAGTTGATAGAGACCAAAAAAAACAAAGCGACAAGAGAAATTGAAAATTCTGGATGCTACAGAGAGAACTTTTCATTTACTCCAGGAAAATATCATCAACACTAAATGATACAGTTAGTTAAGAAGGAGGACCCAATGCAGGACAAAGACAAATGTTGAATTTTAACTCCCAAAACTCACTCGAGCATGAACAACAATCAGGCAGGTGCAAAAACATTCAGGAACAAACGCTGATGAAGTCCATAAATAATAAAACAAATCCAAGGAAACAGATTACAGAAACACTGGGACACTGGGAGCTGAACAAACACATTTGGCAAACAGGCAGGTAAACAGATGAACTGGCACCGACACAAGGGACGAGACGGGACTATCCCTGCATTCCAAATCACCTTTTCTTTGTCTTTTCAGTGCAGACTACACCTGTACTTACAAACTGTTGCGTGCAGCGTGCATACAAGCGGGACATACTTGGTCCTCATCATGATGCACCTCGAGCTTCGACTGTCTTGCTCATACATTCTTTGCAGTTTGTGAAATCGTCTGTCTGTGCATTTATTTGTTACACTGTGACGTATGAGACATGCAGCGCAAAGGATTGTGGGTCAGTCCTGGTATTTTTAGAACACTTCATTTGGCATGCCGTGTATTGGGACGTACTTATTCATCTTCTGGCAAACTATATAGTGTGTTGGGAGTGTTGGAACGCACCCATAAGGTTCAGCCGCCCCCAAACCCAAATCATTTTTGAACAGTCCCTCAGACAGTCTCAGCTTTAAAGCCTCTAAGCGGATCTTTCCTATTTTCTTCACCTGTTTCACTCATCGGATCAGTTTCACCTGAGGGAAAGCAACTCGAAACCAAACGTGCTTCCTCTCGAAGGAATCCGCAAATGTTTGAACGCTCTTGTGGAAGTGTGCTCACATACCACATGTGATTTAAAGGTCCATGTGGGTCTGAGCAAACGCTAGACATGTTCAATAAGATTATACTGTAATGCTATTTTAGATCAGACCAGACCTTTACTCAGCGAATGACTCATTAATTCAAAGGCACATCCTCCTGCAGGGCGACTGCACTGATCAGGAGAAAAGACTGGTTAGACAACGCAGCTGAGCTTCAAAGAGCTTCCAGCCTTTTCTAAGGAAATAGAACATGTACATACATACCTGTGCAGCTCAGTATACACAGAAATTGCATAAGTCTTGTCTATTATATTAATCTGATCGGTACATATTCAAGTGGAGAGCCTGTCGTCGCTTTGAAGCTGGTTTTGATGTAGCCTGCACAAATCCAAATGTAAATTTTACTCCTGAGGACAGGCTCTTATTTTTTAATTCTAAATCCTTTTCACCTTTAACCCATTAAAAAGTCACTTTATATATTGTCTTGTTGGGCATTAGCCACAATTTGAATGTAGTGTCTACCTTCTTGAGCTGTCATACAACCCAAAACGTACACAGATCTACTCATAATCAATTGAAAATGCACTATTACCCGTTGTATTTAACTGACAACACAATAGTTTATCTATTTAAACCAGAAAATCTGAAAACATGAACAAAACAAAACAGAAATTGTGACGCTTTCCACCAAACTTCTATAGTCCTGCCAGCCAACGACCATTACATGTGTTTTAGGTGGTTAATCAACGTAAGATAGCCCTGTGGCTGCACATCTCTGTCTGACGGAGTGCATCCTTTTGCAAATGTGCAAATACATTGCCCTAAAGTTCTCAGCAGCACAGTTTGACATTTTTACAGGCCTGCTGGTCCGTAATGCTAAATGAAAGTTGTAAAAATAAACCCGTCCCTTAACAAGCCCCCTTTCCCGAGGTTTCGGCTCCAGTAACATCATTCAGACAGATTAAATTGGATTTGAAATAAGTCTTCACCTGTCAGTCACAGAGAGCAGAGAATTAAAGCTTCCAAAGGTTACCTGTTTAATGTCTTGCAGATTGATAGGCTTCTTTACAAATCTTACAGAAATATACCCTACATGCACCATCCTCTGATGGGGGGCTTCTTCTGCATCAGCTCCACCCCTCCATTGTTTTTTTTTTTAAAGATCAAGTTAACATAAGGCTTCGTGCACTCAACTTTTTCATTAGCCATGCTAGAAACTATAATTTTCATGTACTGCAAGCTTCATTTCTGACCCACGCCTCCACACGGCCCCCTTCTGCCTCATTTGTCTCACACAGGTTTAATATTCCTCTCTCTCTCTCTCTCTCTCTGTTTCTCTGCCCACCTGCATCAGCACATCTACTCTTTTAACACAGATAAGAAAATATACTGCAGCGAACAAACAGAAGAATTTCACTTTGAGGGTGGCGGGCGGCGGGGGGGTTGCTTGTGTATTTGCAGGGCACCAAAGCACTGGCGGTTCCCCTGGTAACCAACACTTCAATACTGCGGCTGAACCTGCGAGATAATTGGATGGAAGGAATGGGCGGAGCTGCTATAGCCGAGATGTTAAAGGAAAATTGTTACATTACAGGTGGTTTTACTGGGCACTCGAGCACGCACGTAGTCTTTTCTTTCTCCTTTCAGTCTGCGACACTTTACTCTGGCAAAAAAACGGCCCCCCCCCCCCCGAACTCCCACTCGTGCGACATTGTCACCCCAATTATATTAACAGCACACGATTTAACATCTGGGGTCCCTGTTTTATATTTGCTAAATGTCAGATTGCGAAAGTCACATGTGCACTTCAGGAACCTAAGGGAGGATCCGTGGAGAATGACTCCAATGACTCAGACCAACCCTTTAGGTTATTTTGCATCATTCTTTGTCATGTTCTGTTACTCAGCGACAACTTTATGTACGTTCAGTGTCGTCGTAAATGCATATTTTGCAGCTTTTCAACACACAACAAACTAGAACTCAGAAAAGTTCAAGGTGTGTTGCCCATGCAGGAAAAGTTTTCAGGAGCTACAAGCCAATATCAGCATGCTAGCATGTGCAGCAATGTTAATGATGTTCACTTTGTTTAGTCATTAGCATGCTTGCGTTTGCAAACTAGACGGACAACTTGGAGAGCACAGTTCTGTGCCAAAGTCAATGCCCATATTGTGCAGTTTTAAAGAAAGTGATTCAGATTTGGACCAAAATGCAGTTACTTCTTCTTTTGGCTACACTCCACCTCCTCGCCAAGTTTCCTGAAATTCGGCCTTGTGGTTTCACTGTAATCCTGCTGACAAACAAGCAATTTATTAGGATGGCAGCTAATTCTGGGAGGTGATGAAAACTCTGGTTTAGGATTCATCATCTGGGAACCATGCAGTTCATCCAACATTTCAGTAAAATCCAAAAATGTCATCCTGCTGATTGTGTTTAGGGAAGTCAGTACAATTCATCCTCAGCGGGCCATGGATGTCTGTGATATATATATATATATCATGGCAATCTCACCAAAGTTGTTGCAACATGGATCAAAGTGACAAACCAACTGATTGTCAGACTGACAACAGAGTGCGTCGAAACAGCAGGTATGATTTTTAAAATTCCAATGATTCACCATTCAGGATTGAAGAGCCTCTTAGAATGTACTCCCCAACTGAGCGGCTCACATTTAAAATGAAATTGTCCCATGCCCTCCCAGAGGGGACGTCCTCAAAAAAAAAGGGGAGATGCTATGTGAGAATTGTGACTAAAAATATTCTGAGATTCTGAGGAAAGGAAAAAAAGAAGAATGAGCAATAATTTTGGACGCTTTCTTAACTGTATTGTGAAACAGTCTTCAGCAGTAGGCGGAAATCCAAACCAAACTGTAATTATGACAATTAGCAAATGTGCAACAACTGGTGTGAATATGAAGCACAAAACAATCCACTTTTTTTTTCATATTTCTGCCTCTCCTCTTTGGAACCTTTGTCTTTTCCTTCCACATGTTGCACTTTTTACTGGCCTTTTCCCATCATGCATGATCTTTGATGTTTCAATTTGTCTGTAAATCCCAGAAGTGGACCTGTCTGACAACAATCTGGGGGATTACGGGGCCAGAGCCATATCTGCTATGCTTAAGGAGAACGGCACCCTGGTGAGCCTCAATCTGTCAGGAAACCACTTCACAGACCAGTCTGCTGAACATCTCGGACCAGCCCTAATCACAAACACCAGGCTGAAGCACCTCGACCTCGGCCACAACTCTCTGGGAGACCGAACAGGTAGCAGAGCGAATGGTTTTGCACAGTAAAGGCCTCGAGGCTGTGTCCTCGCATAGGATAAAGCACTACTCCCAGTTTTATTAGGCTGATATTAAAGATTTGCACCAGAGATAATTTTTTTTCACATATTTTCCATTAGCAGCGGCGCATAATTGAGCTTCAGGACCCATAAATTATATGTTGCATCAATAGATAAATAGCAAAAGACATTAAAGCAGTGTGAGTCCAGCTTCTCAGGCCAGAGCTCATTCTCTCTCCTAATGAGTTTTAACAATGAGGTTTTCAATTTTCTGTTTAATTTCAGCCATGTAGGGGGGACAAAAAAAAAAAAAAAAAGGTAAAAAAAAAAAAAAAAAAAGGTACTACGTGTTAGCATTTGGATACATTCATATGATTCCAAAACAGTTGGAATTGGAATCAAGATGCTGATAAAACAGCCTCCGCTCTTCTGGTTACATGATTTCCACCAGATTTTGGAACAGCTGCACAGATTTGCAGCCATTCAGTCACAAGGCTATTAGTCCAACGCTGACTAATGATAAGGTGTGGCTCACAGTTGGCAGTTTGGTTAGCAGGACGAGATGGAGGGGTTGACTGTTGTGACAAATTTGGAGGCACACTGACTAGAATATCACTGTGTGCTGCTTTGAGAGGCCCAAACTATGGGTCACAGTTGTTTTAACACTTGAAGAGCATTACATTTCAGAATGGCATCATCTTTAAATTGCTGTTACTATTGTTATGGCTTAAAATCAAAGCTATTTTACTTTCCTTCGTTGGCACACATATGATTGACAATTTTTAATCTCCAAGTATTTGTTGAAAGTTTCTGTATGCAGTCGGTAAATCCATCCATCCATCCATCAGTTTTCTTCACTCGTCTGGGGTCGGGTTGTGGAGGCAGCAGGTGACGCAGGTCATTCCAGATGTCCTTCTCCCCAACAATGCTTTCTAGTTCCTCCAGAGGGATCCTGATATGATGCATTAAGCCTTTATTTATCCCACAGTTGGGAAATTTGAAAAAAAAAAGCAAGAGCTGCTGCAACAGGACTGGATGTCCCAGGGCATTCCCAGGCCAGATGAGATATGAAATCCCTTCAGCAAGGTCTGGGTTTACCCTGGAGTCTTCTCCCGGTTGGATGTTTCCAGAAAACCTCTAGAGAAAGTCACCCAAGAGGCGTCCCAATCAGATGCCCGAGCCACCTCAACTGGCTCCTTTTGATGTCAAGGAGCAGCATATCTACTCCGATCTCCCTCCAGATGTCCGTCCTCCCCACACTCATCTCTAAGGCTGAGTCCAGCCACCCTGCTGAGGAAACTCACTGTATCCATGACCTTATTCATTTGGCCACAGCTTGGTGTTGAGAGTTGGAACATAGACCAACTTGATAACTGAGAGCTTTGCCTTCCGGTTCAGCTCCATCTTCACCATTATGGTCCAGCACAACAGCTGCATTACTGCTGATATTGCAAGTCCTGTTTTCTGCCATTTTAAAGGCACATTATTGTAAAAAATCTATTTTTTAAACATGTATGCTGATCATGAGCGAAATAAGCNTCCAGAAAACCTCTAGAGAAAGTCACCCAAGAGGCGTCCCAATCAGATGCCCGAGCCACCTCAACTGGCTCCTTTTGATGTCAAGGAGCAGCATATCTACTCCGATCTCCCTCCAGATGTCCGTCCTCCCCACACTCATCTCTAAGGCTGAGTCCAGCCACCCTGCTGAGGAAACTCACTGTATCCATGACCTTATTCATTTGGCCACAGCTTGGTGTTGAGAGTTGGAACATAGACCAACTTGATAACTGAGAGCTTTGCCTTCCGGTTCAGCTCCATCTTCACCATTATGGTCCAGCACAACAGCTGCATTACTGCTGATATTGCAAGTCCTGTTTTCTGCCATTTTAAAGGCACACTATTGTAAAAAAAAATCTATTTTTTAAACATGTATGCTGATCATGAGCGAAATAAGCCGTCAGCATCGTGGCTTCAAAACTGCGGAATACGAATAAAGGTCTTGCAAACATTGAAACCAGCTGGTTTCATACTTGACAAGCTATCACCATCCAGGGTGAGGCTTTCTGTATCGATTCTCAGTATTACAGCTTGCTGAGCAGAATAGTTTTACTGCGTTTGAGCAGAGTTGTAGGTGAGCTGGAGTGCTCGAGCTGAAGCAAGTTGGAATGGAAGGGAGGGAAAGGCTGGAACTTCATAGCAGAGTTGAATCTGTGCTATTGTAAAGCATAAAGAGAAAAGCATAAAGGGGGGGAAAAAAACTCTAAATATGTAACTTTGATACGTGAAGGTGAGTTTTTAGGGTTTTAAATCAACAATAAGGGGCTTTAAATGATAACTGAATATGCAAAAAAAACTGACCAATTACTCTGTAGAGTCCAGATCCATTTATGCAAGAAGTGGCATCTACTTTTATTAGATTTGTTGAAAACTATTCTCACAAAAGAGTTTACCATAAAGGTGGAGCCGTATCTCCGAGCAGCCATTGGACAGCCTGCAGCAGCAGACTGTGGCATTCAAAGGTCAAGAACATTTCGCCTTCATTAAAACCTCCTTCGATTATCATGCGGATTAGCTTTGTGGCAGAAGAATGGCACACCAGAACACTAAACATCTGATACAGGCAATTGAAAATAAATCTGTCTGTGGGGGGGAAACAAAAAAGGGGAACACCACCCAAGCCTTATGCCACGTGTGCAGCCACGATTCATCCCCGCAACTCTGCATTCCCCGCTGCTGAAATATCAAAGGACATCCTGGTGCGCCTTGAGAGCGCTCTTCCATGCAGTGGGAGAAAGCAAACCAATCACACACTCTGACATTCATGCTATATTGCTTTTTGAAGCGAGCACATTGTCTTGCGTGATTTTTCCTGTGAACCGCTGAGTGTCATGCTCTTTCTTATACTCTTGGAAGAAGTCAGTGAGATGATATTTGGTATACTTTGCCTCTACGGTCATCACTCAGGAGCGCTTATGAATCACAACATCTCAGAGAAATGCACCAGAAGATGAGATAAGCTGTGTCCCGAGAACATGGAAGTTAGTGATTCTACAATATCTTTGTTATCAATCCGTTTGGGGAAAAAAAATCTGATGAAATGACAATTAGTTTTCAACAATCTCCATTTTCAAAGTACATAATTGAAGTCTTTACTTTGTGATTCTTAATCGTTTTCCTTGGTTTGTTTCATATCCTAAGGGCAAAACCTGGGAGACTCTCTGTCTGAGAACATGGGCTTAAGATCATTAAGTCTGGCCTGGAACTGCATCCGAGGGAGAGGAGCAGTGATGCTGGCCAGCGGCCTCGGGGTAATACACCTGAAATTAATGTTTGAACACTATATATATGTATTAGCATTTTTTTGAACAAGAACATCTCAAGGATTAGACTTGGACACTTTTATTAGCTCCTGATATCATATGAAGCCATCAAATAAGGAGCCATTCAAATCAAATTAGATGATATTGCTCATGTCGGATAGAAGCACCTAAAAATATCTTTTTAAAACTGATGTTGTGCATAAATCATGTATTAGTCAGACAACACAAGCTCCAAATCATTTAGATCCCAAACAGTTGCATTAGAGGTCTGGAGGGCTCACTTCTTTCTGTCTCTTTTATTTTTTATTAAGTGCTTGAAGTGACAAGTGAGTTTTTTGAGATTTCGCAAACTTCCCCCTGAAGCTACATAATGTTTTATTCACCTTCCTTCACATATGCAGTGCTGCTCCCCGACACCTGTAAACAAACTTTGATGTAAGTTGGCCTTTGAGATTACCTTTAATTGGAAATAAGAGCCATGAAAAACCACCCACGAGGAAAAATAGTTGGACTGGAGTGTCCACACACTTTTGGCAACATGCTTTACATAACAGAAGATACTCGCTGATTGAAACGGTGGAATTTGGAGGTAAAGTGAGATTGTGATATTTTCTCGTAATGCTGTTCTTGAATGTGGAACCTGCAGGTTAAGGTTAATACCATGGTGGTCACTAATTGAATAAGACATTTCAGAATTTGGCTAACTCACTTATCCTGCTTTGTGAAACAGCCTCCGGTCAGATATTCATCAAGCATCTCACAGCAAGAGACAGTATTTCTCTGTCTTAATGATCAAGATGGTCAAGTGGACCCTGAGAGGCTTCAGAATCCATACAGATCTCTCACTTTAAATTACGCTGTGTCTTTGTTAATCTTGTTAGAAAACTTCAAGTTTTCTTGTTGTTGCTTTTAAGATCTTTTCTGTGTTTTAGGGAAACATTTTCCTGAGAACAGTGGATCTGTCATTTAATGGCTTCGGGAAAGAAGGAGCCATCGCTTTAGGACAGGCCCTCAAAGAGAACAATGTTTTGGAGGAGCTTAATGTGAGGTATGAGCATCTGGTTTCTTCGTATCTGACGATCAGATGGGTGAGCTAAAAGGGGCAAAAGGCGAACCTTTGATTTAGATCATTCTTTCATAAATCTAAGATCTGAGAGACTTTTTCACTTGTTCGTGGAGTTAAATAGTTTATGAGCCTCCTGGTGATTTGCAGCTTTACTAATAGAGCTGAAATAGTGCTCACCCCTGAGCCTTGTGCCATAAACAAAAAAGTTAAAGTAATCCAATTACTTCTGCCTCTTGTTTAACCCTTTTAGTCGAGCAAGGCTCTCTTCACAAATTTCCATTCTTTTGTGATGAATTGTGACACACAAAAAAGTAGCACATTATGATTGCTTCCCTCACACTCCAACACACTTTTTTTGTTTGTTTTCTGCTTTTGTTTCTCGCCACAGTAACAACCGAATCCCTCCTGAAGGAGCCATCCACCTCGCCATGGGCCTCAAAGTAAACAAGACAATCAAATCCCTGAATGTAAGCTGTTGAAAAGAGATTGGATCCAGCTTCACAAGCAGTGGGGGGCAACAGCGGATAAAATGGGATAAATAAATGGATCCTTGTAATTTGTTTTAATGTCCTGGCTGGTCTTAACTGATTAAAAAAGTTATGGAGAGGACGCGAAATTGAGTTAAAGTGTGAGCACTTGAAGCTGATTGATGAAAAGGTTTTGCTGTGTGTGCAAGTTTGAAAACTTAGTATGAGCAGGAAAATGTGTGCAGATCCAGATCTAGACATATAATCAGGTAGTTGCATCCACTGAGTCTCACTGACTGGACTGTGGGATGAGTAAACTCTGCTGCTGTATTTTGAATGACATAGGGTGTATTTTTGAACAAAATTACATAATGTTTGAAAGCGCTGAGCCTGGCAAGGCAAACAGTCCAAACCATTTTAAGATACCAACACCACAGCAACAGCAGCAGCAGCAGCAGCAGTAGTTCCTTGCCATGCAATAAGAAAACATATTCAGCAAAACAGTGGTTTTTCCACTTTTCTGCTGTTTTTAGAGGCACGTAGTTGTTGGATCGCTATGTGCTGCACACTGTTTTCAACCACAAGAGTCCAGTGAACAGAAGACTTCCATAATTTTAGTCTTTAGTAAAAAAAAAAAACTCAGGCAGAATGCTGCGTGAATGTAAGATAAGTCAGATAAGTCAAAATAAGATAAGTTCCAACTTTATCAATCCCAATGGAAACTCATTTGCCAGATATCGCTCAGAAAAACAAAATTAAATAACATGAGAATAAATGCAGTGCCTTGTAGGAAAATTATAAGATGTAAGTATGGTACACTTATGAAAATAAAAGTAAAATAATAAAAGCAACAAGTATCACTGTCTGATACTGATAATGATACTTAGCTAGTAAAGTATCACACATGACAAAAGAATTACTGCACATCAGATGGAAATATTACACTAAACAAATGAAATATTTCACGTTACATTGACATGTACAAAAAAATGACATGAATACAAGGCCGACCAATTTGGTGCCCGAGGCAAGACTGTAGGTGGCGCCCCCGAGCATCACAGTGAATTTCACTCTTAATTTTCATACAGTAACACAGAAACTGTATGCACGTATTCAAGCTTTAATTTAAGTATAAACAACACATTACAAAAAACTGAAGAAACAAGTGACATAAATAAAAAATACAATTTAAATAAGGCATTATACAAATATAAAAAATGTTCTATAGCTTGTTTATTTTCTACTATTTACAGAACAAGGTGCTGTAGACCACTTAGGAATCTGATGTAGAGCTGCTCTGATTTTATTTTATTTTTTAAATAATTTTTGATAAAAAGAAACATGTTTAATTTTATGTGCAAAAGTATCCCAGACAGAAAGGAATAACTGACTTTCTGGGAAATTTGCTTCCGAGCAAAGAGTTAGATGAAGACACTGAGGCCACTGTCATGTCTGTAAAATAAATACGAAGTTGTCACTGGTACCTGATTAGCTTAGCTTAGCTTAGCATAAAGAACTCTAGAAACCAGTACCTTGGCTCTGTCCAGTGGTTTCACAGTCTACCTACTAAAACTCACAGACTGTATAAAAGATGGACGTAGCTACTGTGACGTCACCCGGTGGTTTCTGCACTGAGAACATGAAGCCAGGGTTTTGCTACTTCCTGGTTGACATCTTGGATTTTTGGAGCCAGTGACGCAAAAATCGTCGGAGGGGGGCGGAGCCATAGGAGCAGCGATTGGTCAGACGGATTGAGAGGCGGGCCCTCTCTGCCCCGCCCACATTTACCGCCTTCTGCTCGCTTCATCTGTATGGTCGCTGCTGACTGTCAATCAAGCCAGCCACGCCCCTTGCCCCGCAAAATGTTGATGATTTTTTAAAAATTCCGTATTGATTTATTTTCAGATTGGCCACCTGATCTCTGGACTTGACCATGAAAACTAATAAGAAAAACATTCTGAGCTGGAGGAATGCAGTATTTGGTGATCTGTGATCACTTCTTTTCCAATTCAAGTCTATGGGAGCCAGGGCTTATTGGAGCCAGCAGTTAGCGGACGTAGTGATATTGCAGGTTTTTGACACTTCCAGGTTGGCTTCATTTTTCAGGGCCGGTTGCTACGTCCATCTTTTATACAGTCGATGCTAAAACTTGAAAAAGTCCCTCATTGTCAGGGTATACTTTGTCAAATCTGTGGGGGGGGGAAAAAAAGTGTAAGAAAAAGAGTTTGTCATTCGGGCTTGTATAATTACAGCCAAAGTCAAGTTAGATTTAAGCTTTATAGGAGATGACAGATGTGACAGTCATTTCAGTTTTGTCATTTAACTCCCTGCCCAAAAATGAAAGTCTGCTTCCCAAAATGTGTTTTTTTTTTTTTAACGTGGGAATCAGTTTTTAAAAGCCATTCATCATTTCATCACCAGCATAACCTGAATTCAATAACCATGTTGAAACATTATGATATTTGTGTGTCTGTGGACAGATTGGGAGGAATCCCATCCAGAATGCTGGCTGCTACGGGATCCTTCAGTCTGTGCAGGAAAACCCAGATTCAGCCATGGAGGCTTTCGACTTTTCAGTAAGTCGCATGTGTCACCTCTCTAAGAATTTCTGCAAGTCTTTTCCTTTCTGCAGGAGGCAAACTTATCCACTCTCTCCTCTGTGCATCACCCTCTCCAGGACATCACAGTGAACCAGGATTTTGAAGACTTGTATACAGCAGTGAAAGAAATATTGCCTGAGCTCAGAGTAAATCATGGGGGCCGAATTGGCACATTCAGAAAAGTGAAAGCTTGAAAAGTGTTACTGTAATTGCTGGTACTTTCATGCCAGCAAAGATGGAAGAAGTCTTCTCAAAGCCCTATGGATGTTTTCAGCAACAGATGAACCAAAGCATAGAGGCCTGCAGAAACGTAATTTTAAAAAAATAAAAAAATAAAAATTTAAAGAGCGGTGAGTGCATATCCTTCTGAATAAAATGTACTTTGAATAAAAAATAAAATTGTTAAATAGCCAATCAGTTGAAAATAAAGGCAATTCAGAGGTAGACTGCTCATTTTCCAAAAGATACAGCATGTGTAAAATGCTTGAAATATGATGTTGATAGAGTCACTCAAAATGGGCATCCAGTACAGGTATTGAGTATGATTCTTTTTAGGTATGATCTGATTTGATGTTATATAATGTCAGTGGGTAGAATGATGGTGAGGATCAGAGAGCGCTGCATTGTGTATGAAAAGAAGTGAAAGTGGGTTGCACAAAAAGGATTTAAGTACTGCATGACTAGTCTAATAGAAAAAGCAGCTTTGAAAGAACTGTCTGCTATTAGATAAGAGACCTGTTTACAGCTGTAGGACAACTCAAACTGTGGTAGATACAGCAAGCTGTCATTTGGATGCATGCAGGTATCACTCCCACACACGCCTCAAAATGATCTCCAACCTGGTCAGCTTATTCCAAATGACTTCGGGAAAAAAAACAACAACTCTAGTGCTAAATGTTAGTCAAACAACACATCTAAATCTTACATATTAGGACATAGTTCAGCCTTTAAGTAATCTTTAAAAGCACCTTAACATTTGCTTTAGTACTGTTTTAAGTAGGTCAAGGTTACTTTATTATTACCCCTGGGTAGATTTGTTTTGCAGAAAATACAAATGATAGCATTTGGCAGTCTTTAACAAAAATACACAATACACATTGACAAAAAGACAAAAAAGAAAAAAGTGCTCAGTATTCTGCCATTTTCAATATAACAGCCAGGAAATAAAAAGATAAGATAAAATAAATAAGATCAAGATAAGTAAAAGTAAAACACAATAAAAAAAAAAACCTGAGGGAAATAAAAGCAATCTCTCGAATCAAAACCAAGATAAGAACATAAAATTTAATTTCAGAGTCACTATGATAAATAGAGCTAAGAAATAAAATAAGCAGAATAAAATAGTTTAGTTCGTTGTTTATTTTGTTGCGTTTCTTTTTTTTGTACTGGAGGGGCGGGGTAGTCTAATTTAACTTCCCATTCCAGTGCATGGAATTGTTTTGTTTTGTTTTGTTTTTTTTTTTTTTTTTTTGTTTTGTGCTGCGCGATGAGTTGTTTTTTTGTTTTTGCTCTGTGCTATTCAAATTGAATTGAATTGAATCCAGAAAAATGCCTTTGCAGTAAATAAAATAATGGTTCTAAACTGGTTCTAGTCTCATTGCCATTAAAAGATAAAGAAAAGATTAAACGTGTAAAGAAAACAAGAGATGTAGTCTGATTAATGAAAAAAAAAAGACTTTTACAGAGAAATTTGTAGCTTTGTGTTGCGCTTCTCACCTTTTCTTCCTCCTCATTCCCTTTCTTTCTTCTCAAAAACATGCTGAAATTATTAATTATCTTACCCTAAATGCAGTTGTAGATGAGAAGTGTTAAGGAAAAATGAGAAAACTAAATAAAAC
>NW_007578535.1:219971-250829 GCF_000690725.1 Stegastes partitus | reverse complement strand
ACTAATCAGGTCTGATCGATTGTGCACTGATCGATCAGTGTGTTCTGCGTCGACGTCAGTTTTAAATCTCCGGCGGTCTGACCGAGCGCCGTCAACATGATTAGCCGTCAATACCTCACGGACAGGCAGGTAAACATTAACCAGCAGAACGTGTTCACTTGTCAAAGAAAGTTTGTACTGTACGGAGGAACATCATGGCGGCGACGGGTTCTGCGTGGACTAAAGGACAAACGTTATACAGGTTCTCTGTGAACCTGCATCAAGCTAGCAGGTAAACAAACTTCTGCTTCTTTAATCAACCTTTAGCTTAGCTCATAACTAGTTACGTTGAGTAACGGGTTTGCTAGCGTCAGTTTTTTTTAAAAGGTCTGTTTGCTTTAAACTTGGACAAAATGAGCCGTCACATAGCTATATTTAACTATTTGTGTGTATTTAACTCCTACAGTAAAATATGAGACTTTTCTGTGTTCGCTTCTTGTTAGCAAATGTTATGTAACTGTTTCACCGTTATTCTCCTGCCAGCGTTTTGTCGTGCGTGTTTGACTCCATATGTTTAAGTTTTTTCACTCACTTTATAAAGTATAACGCTTTGATAAATCAGTGTGTATGTGCATTAGCTTTATGTTCTGGTAATACTTTAATTATCTGAGACAAGGGCCAACTTTCCAAAACAGCTTTAATCATTTGCAGGACCTCTGAACTTTGTCCCGTGAAGCTCCGCAACATGAAAAATACAACAAGACGACTTTGTTGGTGCTTCCAGCCCTGCATGCATTCCCTCTGTTGCTGTTTAAAAGGCTTATTGCTAGTTTTTTGAAAGGGTGCCATGGGAAATTCATTTTTTTAATTATAGCTCCCCCAATTAAAGCTATTGGCCCATGAGGTTATTAAACGAGATGTCCCACTGACCTTGGAAGTTTTAGGACTTTAGAGTATCAAAATAAAGCTTTATAAAGTGTTTGTGAGTTAAACAGATGGCTTTGAAAGTGCTAAATTTCCCTGACATTTGCACAGTATAGCTCCCTAATCCATGTGGGGATACACCAGCTAGGCTGCCTGTGACTGACACTCCACATCCTGTGAAAAAAAAAGAAAAAAAAAATCCAGAAATTGAGGTTAATGTGCCATTGAAGCAGCTTTAAAAAGGTTTAAAAATCATGAGTTTATAAAAAGCTATGAAAGTCCTTGAATTTGATGTCTAGCTGAGAGTGGGAGCTCTGTTTAACACTGGATATGAATAGTCGGATATTGTGCAGCTGCTGAAGCGGCTGATGTTTTTCCTCCTGCTTTTGTTAACAGATTTTTATTAGTTCACTTTGCTTCAGATTTATAGTTTTTATGTACACATTTAAGATGGTGCCGGTTCGCGTCCTGGTGGAGTTTGCATGTTCTCCCCGTGCAGCGTGGGTTCTCTCCGGGTTCTCCAGCTTCCTCCCACACAGTCCAAAAACATACTGAGGTTAATTGGTGATTCTAAATTGTCTGTAGGTGTGAATGTGAGTGTGCTTGGTTGTCTGTCTCTAAGTGTAGCCCTGTGATAGACTGGTGACCTGTCCAGGGTGTCTCCTGCCTTCGCCCTGAGTCAGCTGGGATAGACTCCAGCCCCCCGTGACCCTCGTGAGGATTAAGTGGTGTGTAGATAATGGATGGATGGATGGATTTAAGATGGTATTTTGTATTATTTTTATGGTTTCACTCTCACATTCTCAAAAGAGACTAACCAATTGGAATTTACTCTGCTTGTGTGCCACTTACATAGTCATTCTCTGTTTATTTTCTTTGGCATGGTTCCTAAAACGACAGCATAAACACATGATTGGTTCAACTCTCTGCTCTGTGACTTTCAGACACAGTTATTAATCTTCAAATATTGATTGGAGCCACTTAGATTCTTCTAATAATTCTTAAAGTGAATAATATTTCCTTTTTATTCACCTCAGAGTGGGTGAAAAGAAGTTTGACGGTGAAGGCACAAGCTGTGGCATTCAACCCACTCATTCATACAGTATGCATATTTTTCATATCAAAGGATATTAGCACGACTATCTCTTAGTCCATATGTCACGCACATCCCCACATTCCTTTTAAAGTTTCTCCTTTTTATATCGATGACTTCTGCGGGTTTATGTTTTCGCTTTGAGCCTTTGTGAAACTTTCTTTCATCTTGTTTCTATGTAGGAGGTTTTCAGAGAGCAGCGACAAAGGCTGGTTCCGGTCTTTATTTGTGCACAAAGTTGATGCCAGGAAAGATGCTCACTCCAACCTGCTGTCAAAGAAGGAGACCAGCAACCTGTACAAGATTCAATGTAAGCCAACAGCTTTTACTTACACACAAGCGAAGGTTGATCTTCTTTAAGTGCAGGGCTGCAGAAGGCCAAAGACAAGTGAATCTAATTCACTTACATTGTATTATAATTAAATGGATTCTGTTTTGTGTCTCAACAGCCTTTCATCCATTTTTCTCTGGAGAAAACAGCTAAATAAATCATGTTAATTAGATTCACTCCACTCTGGCCTGAGTGACCTCAGAGAAAAGTGAAAGTAGCATTAGAGAAAAACACAGGACTCCACTGTAACAAGTTATTTACTATCATACATGCACAACATACAGACAGCAACAAGTCTTACTACAATAGTACAATAGCATGATGTATCAGGACTGTAAAGTCTTTTTTAATTTTTTTTTTTTTTACATCAGAACAATTTGTCCGGTTTTCTTTTGAGTCTGTCGTGATAACTGCATCTGTCTCTTGAAGAGAAATCTATCATTCTCACCGGGCTTTGATCTTTTATGTGGCGTACATCACACCATGTAGGGATTTCAATTTGAACACTCTATCAGCCGTAGCCTATAACCTATTGCAGGGGAATCAGTTTTGTATATAAAGTCTTTGCTGAATCGGAGTGTGAAATTACTTTGTTGAAGAATTTGATTGTTGCTTGTATTTTAAAAAACACCCATTTCTGATAAGTCTGGCTCTTTTTCTTTCTTTCTTTCTTTCTTTCTTTTTTTTTAGTTCACAACGTCAAACCAGAGTGCCTGGAAGCATACAACAGTCTAGAGTGAGTGTGTTCACTGCTTGAAAATGTTCACTGTATTAACTCTTCTCATTAAGGTTTATGTTTTAGTGATTTCACTCTTTTATTGTTTTTCCCTAATAGTTTTTTTTTTTTTAACTACATTTCTAGAACATATTTCCATCATATTCTGATGGGCAGATAAAGACTCATATTCTTTGAGACATGGACCAACTAATTAGATTTTCTTTATGATACAAGTTTAGGGTTTCGCCCATTAACAATGGAATGGTATTTCAGAATTATAAGGTTAATTGAGCATGCTACTGAGGTAATAGGAATAATATCTTTGAGTATAATGCCAAGTTGGACGGATTTTTTATGATGGACTTTTATTTTTATCCATTATGCTGCCCGAGTGCCCTCTAGTTGGTTATTAGGGTGAAGTGACAGCATATCATAACTGTGTGCACCTTCACAGAATCTGTATGTTTGTGTTTAATTATTTTACACTGACTTCAGGGCCGAGGTGCAAAACAGGCTCCATCAGGACCAGGACTACCCATGTGAGGTGGTAGGAAGCTGGAACACCTGGTATGGAGAACAGGATCAAGCTGGTAAGCAAGCAGGGAACAGAAAATATCATAGAACAGTGATTAAGAGTGTCACCTTTGATTAATAACAGTTGCCATTTGCAGAAGGTTGGATTGATTTATGCGTTTTACAGCCTCATAAACGCTTGATCATAACTGTGTTTATTGCGAGTGACTGCAGTTTGACTGTTAATTCTTTGGCAAAGCATCACAGAAACCTGTAGGCACGCACAGACACTACCCGGTGACTCACCACCAACACCTCCCCTTCCACATATGATCATTTACAGTGTATAGTATACATTAAAAGCATTCAGTGACAACAAAAAAGGGATTAGACAGCGATGGAGCTTCTGTATCTCTCGGTTGTGTGGGTGGCATCAGTTCTTATATAGTGCTACAGTGACACCTGCTGTTTGTTTCTTGCAGTGCACCTGTGGCGATACAGAGGAGGCTACCCAGCTTTGACTGAATGTCTGCAGAAGTTGAAAACTAACCAGGTATGCTGCAAGTTGTTTGTCAGTAGTTGTTACCTACAATAAAAACTTTTGATATCTCTGGGCAAATTGCACATCTAGTTTTTTTTTTTGTTTGCTTAACTGAAAAGAAATAAATACAACTGGTGTTGCATTTGACAGTAAAATGAACTTCTCTTTGAATGTTAGTGTGTTATTTCATTTATGAAGTCATTGTACTTTTGAAAGAAACATTAAGATGAGACTTTCAATGCAGAAAGAAGAATTTTAGTTTGCACTCAAAAAGTAGAACATATAAAATATCTTTGTATGTTCCTTTTTTTTTTTTTTTTTCATTAAAAGACATTTTTATTCCTTTTCAGGAGTATATAGCGTTTCGGAAAGAGAGGGCAAAAATGTTGATTTCACGGCGGAACCAGCTTCTTTTGGAGTTCAGCTTCTGGAATGAACCACTGCCAAGACAAGGACCAAACATCTATGAAATGCGCAGCTATTCCCTCAAGGTAATGTGATACTTGTATTAAAATGGCATGAGTTGCGTGTTTTTGAACAACAATAATGATAATAATAATAATTCTAGTTGAGTTTACGAAAGTTAACACACCTGTCAAACTGCATCTATGCTATATTGCATGAACTGAATATGTAAACCATGCTCTATCCTGCACGTTTAGGACTTGTGGTATTCATAAAATTGGCAAAAAAATAAACAAACTACATTTCTGGAGCCTGTTTGTGTCATGCTCAGAACTGATGCTTGCCACTTTGGCAGTATAACTATCAATACATGATTACTAATATGTTTATATAATGTTTTGAAACCAAAACTTTCATGTTTACATATTTTAATGTCTTCAGCGAATAATGCAAATCCCCTCTCATCACATCTTGTTGTCAGGATTGGCGTTTGATGCACGCTACTACATTTTTAGTAAACAAGTCACGGCAGTACACATGATAGCGAAGTAGTCGGCTTGTTGTGTCTGGGATAATCATACTAGTTACATGTATGACCTCATTCTACTGTTTTGCCTTACCAAGTGTAATTTGCACTCATTCATAAGTGACTAATGGAGCTGAGGAGTAACTTGTTCACTTAATAATGTGTGTGCAACCAGTACTCAAGTGCTGCCTGTGTGTGAGCTCATGTGACACAGAGTTCCCTGGTCTGTTTAAAATAAACAAGCTGTAAACATTACATAAATAGCGCTTTTACTGTTTAGGCTATGCGAAGTGTATTTAAAAGAACCCTCTGCATGGTGGAGCAGTGTCATGTCATATATTAAACCATGTTAACGCTCTACCACATGTGTTGCAGCCCGGAACCATGATTGAATGGGGCAACCACTGGTAAGGACAGTTTGTAATGCTTACAATCTGAAGCACTGATTGTCAAAGGTGTTCCATCCAGAAACCCTGACGACAACGTGTTTTACCACAGGGCGAGGGCAATCAAACACAGACAGGAAAACAACGAGGCAGTAGGCGGGTTCTTCTCCCAGATCGGTGACCTGTATGTTGTTCATCACTTGTGGGGTGAGTAACACAAACATAAAAACAAGGTGTTGTTTTGCATTTTTGAGAGGTGAGCAGTTCTTAACAAGTTGAACACGTTGACCAATCTGAAAAGCTCTATGGCTGCTTTGGCTGGATTGTTGTTGTGCTGAATGATGAAATCATTTCGCTGCAGTAAAACCATCAATAAATGCCGATGTGACAGCTCCACTGGCAGCCACACTCGCCCAAGTCATACAGGAACTGTCACCACATTTGACGGAGGAGGTGGAGCGCTGGGCCAAGAGCTATTCTTTATTTCTGCACACATTCCTTCCAAAGATTGGTCTTTGTTCTGTCAATCCACAGAACTTTGTTCCACAACTCGACTAGGTTTTTTTTGTGAACTGCAGTTCGGCTTACCCAAAGGACAAGGGTTCAATCTCCCTTAATATTGAAGACTTGTGCTCCTCAAACTAGCAAAACCTTTTATCATTTTTGTTCCTGTGTGCACCTGCTCTCATCCAACAAACCCAGCTGCTGATTTTGGAAAACCAACATTTTGATGTGTATTTTACCTTTTGTTTGTCTCTGTCGCCTCATTATTTCCCTCTTCGTGCACGGTCACATCTGTATTTTCTCATATTGACAGACAACATATTGAGTCTCGTCAGAGTTTTTCCTGACTCAGTACGGACCTTTGGGGTGTGACTACCTACAACAGTAAACATAACTGATCCGTGTACAGTAAATTCAATGAGCCTGCGTTACCTTATTTGACAGGAAACTATGTATTTTCCTGTTATTTCGGACCATTTGATGAACGAAAATGTCTTTAATGCTGAAGTCAATGAAACCCTAAATAACAAAACAGATTAGAAGCATTGAATTAGTGTTATTTTTCTCTGTTCTTATCATTTTAGTGCTGGTTATTTTTCTTGGGGGCTGAATAAAACATCCAATAATTCCCCATGCATTGAAAATCTTGCAGTTATTGATCAAATAATCAACATGGTCATTCTTAACCAACTTTGAGCCATGTGTGAGCTCTTCTGTGTCTGAGCTAACATTAAAACAACACAGCTGCCTAACAGACATTTATTAACCAAGTGCCAGGTTACTTTTCACCCCTTGCCATGTGCACACTATGTTTCAAAAGGGCTTTTACACAAACATCTTATAATGTTTTCAGCTGAGACTTTAATGTAGGATCCGTTGTTTTTGTTTTCTCAAATTAAATGTGCAGAAGCACAAAGCCTAGAGAACTCAAAAAGTGTGTAATGGGCCAAATACTTGTTGTCTGGACTGTATATGGTATAAGAAAGGCAAAATAACAACAACAACAAACTCTACCTGTTTTAATGTTGATGCATGAATTTAATCACAATGTGCAAAATGTAGGAAAGCAGCTAGGCAAATGAAAAAGGGTTAAACATCGTAATACTTAGATTATTTGGCTCTGTTCAGTTCGATTAATCACACCATCAGATCATTTTTGAATCCACAGTGATTCAGAATGTTTTATTGGACTTGCATTAATTACTGTGTTTGTTTTTTTTATAGCTTATGAAAGCCTCCATTCCCGAGAGGAGACGAGAAACTCTGCCTGGCTGAAGGAGGGCTGGGATGTAAATGTGTTTTATACAGGTAAGACAGCAGGGCTCTGCCCACACAAATATTCCCAATAAAAAGGCTGCCACAGAGCCAAAGATACTTTATGCCTCATTAAATTACTTTTATATGCAACTTTGCAGCATGCAGCACAATATTCTTTGTGGTGGTGCAAAAGGTGACAATTTATCACAAATTCAGGTCCAATTAGTGTCTGGAGTTGAGAATCAGTGTTTTAAGGTTCATTTAATCATGAAAGTATTTCTTTCAGCAACTTTGAGTATATTTCTGCCAAAATGTTTGTAGTAAAAGTGACAGCATTCACGTTAATGACACGTTTTCCCAATAATTAACAGACAAACCTTTTTTCTCTAAACATAAATTTTGTTGTTCTTGTGACCCAAAAGAAAACAAATCCAAACACTTAGGGACAGATGAATTCATATCCTCTTCAGATATTGTAGGGAACAAAACTCACAGGAGGATTCTGAGGAGGTGAAGAGAACCAAAGAAATGACATAGGCAAGAGTAGTTTGCAGCAGCAAAGTGAGCAGGTAAGTTTAACAATATGTGTTAGTTTATTTGAGAGAGGCTTTTATTGTGATGGATGGATGGATGGATGGATGGATGGATGGATAATGCACTCATAAAGACACAACTGTAACCATAGAAATGTTTCTACAAAATAAAAGTATTTTGTCAGGGATAATAAAACATGGTAAACTCACTGAAAACAGTAAGTGCCTCAATTACTTTAACTCTGTTTTACAATAGATACACACGTCAAACTTTGAATTAACACTAATATCCTGCTTTACTTTTAGGAAGATGTTTACATATAGCATATCTTGATAGAGTAAAACTGTAATTGGAGAATTCTGCTGTGCTTTAAGATGGTCATTTCCACTCTGTCCATGATGTTTAAATGAAGCAGAATTGGTAACATGTTTCTTTCCATGTCTTTCTTTGTCCTCAGTGCCTTTGATCAGAAGTATGGAGTCTAGAATAATGATTCCCACCAAGAGTTCACCACTGCAGTGAGACGGCGGCTCCAACTGTGAGCAGCTCAACGGCTACTACTCACTGTGACTCCTTAGTCTTATGGATTGTGGATTTATTTTGTTTTTAATCTGCAGGATGATTTGTGTTACTTTAAGTGTCTTAAGATTTCGGATTTTGTATTTGCACTCCAGCCGGTGAGTCATGAAATGTAGCGCCACAGTGTTTGTGTGCATTTCTTTGAGCATCCTGAAATATGCAGATTTCCGGACTTTTGGAAAAATGAATAACCCAATGAAATCCAAACTGATGTGTGTAGTATCGTGCCACAGAGTGATTTTAAATTATGATTAAGCAGAATGAGGTGCAGTATTGTTTTTATCATGACTTATTGTAGTGGACTGACAACAGTTTCTCCATAATGAAGGATTAATCTCCACCCAGATTGTGTGACTGTTCATGAATCACGCTGAATGAGATCACAGTAAGCTTCATACCACTGAATGTACAACAGGTGTTTGATAAAATGAATGATGTCAGACTACCTCATTTATTTTGCTGACTTAAATTTACAGTAAGATGTGTAAAGAGCCTGCCAGGAGCAAATGTGGAACTTGGAACTTCTGATGTGAAGTGGGCAGTATTTTCAAAATAAAAGCTGGCTCAGACACATAAGTTGAGCTTCATTCATACAATCAGTCAAGTTGTAGGTGACACATGAATCTAAAAAAAATATTTACTTTATCTGCACTGATATTTGCAGATTTGGACTACAGTCCAGAGGCGGTGTTTGGCCTACATGCTAAAGTATGTATTGAATGTTTATGCCACGGATGACGATATGAGTCGTGGTACAAGTTGGATAATTAATAACTTCAGTAGCTATGCAGGAGCTTTGGTCAAAGCAACTCAGCCTGTGTTCTGTCCCGTTTTGACCCAGTAGGAGGTTAGGTTGAGTTACTTTTTTTATTATTATTATAATTATTTTATTTTAAACTCTGGGGCATTCTGTCTCAGAACAAGTCCTGCTTGACCATCTCTGATTTGCCTTAAAATTCTTTTAGCAAAAAAAAATGGGTATTTCAAAAGATTGATACTACAGATGTCAATACACAATAACGCAAAACAAAAAAACACATAGAATCATTTTTAATAATACAAAAATGCTTCATTGAGGCACATAGAAAGTTATGATTGTTCAACTTTTACAACATTTGTACCACAAAAACTAAAGTATTGCTAGATGGCCTGAACCTAGAAGAACAGAGTTCTGGAGTTTCAAAATGTTTCTCCAAATATAACTTGGAAAATAATTTATTTTCTTATGGGCATTTTTTATTTATTTTTTTTTTTAACTGAATTCGGCAGGCTTTATTTTTTTAAATCTCAAAGTTTCTGTTATATCAAGCTGAACATTCACAAATATCTTTTTAAAAAAAAAAATATGTTATGCTATAAAATAACTGAGCAGAAGTTGTTCTAAAAATAATTCAAGAAAGAACGACCCAGCTTAAAGTTGTGATCAACTTTAAACTCACTGAATCACTGTTTTAAATACTGGTAGCATGTCTGATCCTTGTATAATGTACAATATGTGTGGCATTTACTCGTGGTTTTGTTAAGCTTGTGAGTCACAGACACCACATTAGATATCTATAGTTCATGATAAAAACAGTTTCAAAGGCTCCTGATGATTTGAAATGGCATAACCCCACTCCTGCGTGCTTTTATTTTGGAATAGCCGGAAGTCGTGTGCCTGCTCGCACCGTTCAGCTTGACCAGCGGCCACCATGTGGAAGACATTTAACGCGGAGGCTGCGGCTTTAAGAGGAGGGGGCGTGTCGTCTCCGGGGCTGTCCCTGTTATTTGAATATACAGTAGTTCAGCGGGGCTGGAATCCGATTGCGTCGGATGTTTTTTCGTCTTGCGAGACTATCGCAGCGGGACGTGGAGCTGTCGGTCGTCTGCGGTGCTCAGCAGCGGGGCCTATATTTAACATTTGAATGATCTCGCTCCGCTGAAGAAAGCGTCTTCTTGTTTTTTCCGAGTGGAGAGCCGCCGCCGCTGCAAGCAAACCAGGAATATGGACTTACACATACTGGACCACAGGCTGCGGGTCACCAGCATTTCCAAGAACGGGCTGGTGAATTTCACACACCCCCTGATTAAACTGATCTTTCTCCGGAACCGGACACGGTAAGCAGATCGGCTCCGGTGCGGATGTGTGAGGTAACCTGCAAGCGCCTCTTCATTGACTGGGTGGCCGAGCCTTTATTGGGGCTCTCTGCCCGTGCATGTCCTGCTCTGCCTCCATGAAGGATGTTCTGCAGAGCATGTAGCTGCTTTTCACTTATTTGCACTAAATCCTGCAGCTTTAAAGCCAAGAAAGTGCCTTCTGATATATTAATATGCATTTATTGTACGATCCTGTGCAAAATGCATGAATGCATTTGAATATTTCCAGCCTCCACTGGGTATAAAACCCAACAAGAAGCATGCATTTCCCTTTCATATATCATCTACCAGAGCAAACTTGACATTTGACCTCCTTTAACCAAAACCAGCATCCAGTTTGCCAAGTTGTCTCCTGTTGGCATTGGTGCCAGTTTTCATTTAATCCCTGGATATACTCTCTTTGTTATGTAATTGTTTTTTCCTCTGGCTTGCCCCACATATGCATTAGCTCGAAGAAGAGCTCGACATCTGTCTTCAAGCCACCGGGATGTAGGCCAAGCAGTGGCTCAGCTACCGCTCTCGTATTAAGTAACGAGCAAAACACTGTCGCTGAAGGATTTCTCAGCACCTTTTGTGATGTCTGAAGTCAATAGATCACACTGCCCTTGGCGTTTTGCAACACAACACCTCTAATATTCAGTTTAGTCATGGATCCCCATCTGCAGATGTGTTTCGGTCAATTTCTTGTCACCTGAAAGAGAAATTAGAGTCAATTCTTCTCTCCACACCTGGCTGCCTCCATCATTCAGTATATTGTGCAACACCGTAGGTTTTGACATGTCCATACCAGAAGCACTGTGTCACCATGACTTGCACCAACTTATAAATGACTGAATTGTGCAAACTAAATAACCAGTCTCTTTGAATAACACGTGTCAGGAATGTTGCATTGCGACAGGTTGATCAAATCACGTCTCCACAGTTTAAAGGCCTGAACCTACATTTGCAGTTGCACAGGCTCTGTGAAGTATTCATTGTCTACAAATCTGGAAAAAAACACAACAAAGTGGGCCTCACTTCCTTAGCAAAGCAGCCCAGACTGTTTTTAGTGTGTTGTTATTCATGCTTTGGCATTATGTCGTCATGCTGTGGTGTGGATGTGTTTTTCCTGTTCTTTTTCTGTAGCTTCAGTTGTTTTTTGTTGTTGTTTTTTTCCTTCCCCTTCCCTTTAGTCCAACTATAGGTGATATAGAATTGGGAGTGGTGGAGAAGACTGAGTTCACTGCAACTCAGAACAATCGGGGGAGCAAAAACAAGCCTGATTGGCCCGGATGGTCTGAGCCATCTCCCTCCGTCAGGCCTCTGCTATTCATTAGAGAACAAATCCCAGCGCCGAGTGGTTGGAAAGCAGCTCTGAGCAGAATTTTAAGGAGGTGATCACTTGTGGCGGCGCTTATTGCAGATTGTTAGAAGGTAGACTTTCCTTCAACACCCACAGCAGCGTACTACATCTGTGGTGCAGAGGATAAACATATTCACACACATAAAAGTGTCTGGAGATGTGAATTACTATCAACTGCACTATCAGTCTGTGAAGGTCAGCTGTGATGATGTTTACTGAGATGACGTAATGAACAACTTAAAGAGCTCATATTGTGCTTTTTTTGGTTTTTAGTGTTATGTAGCTTTTTTTTTCTGCATTAAGAGGTCTAATTATTATTCTCTTGCACATAAATCCCTGTTCCTAACCTGCCTGAAACACCTCGTTTGATCGTTCTCTGTTACGTGTCGACGCCACAGTGTTACATATTTGCATAATAACTGACTATCGGCTAGTTTGGCGCATTTTCCAACCAAAAAATGAGCAGCTTGCCATTATTTCCTCCCTAGAGCCACTTCTACCTGAGCTAAGATTCTCACTTTTATTCAAAGTAGAGCTGTCACTAATTACTGCTTTTCTATCAGTTATATCTAAATTTTATAGATTAATTGATTAATTTGAATGATTGATTTGGCTACATGAAAACAAAATAACAGCTTAATTTCAGCTCATTTTATTTTGACTTCCTGTATTTTATTGTATGATCCAGCACAGATTTTTTTTTATATTTAGGTGCAAAACTGCAGCATTGATCTGGCGACAGAGGGCAGAAGAAAATCCAAGTTTCTATACTTTAGCAAAGTGAAAAGGTTCATTCAGTATATTAAGCAAGTGGAGATGGTGGAGCTTTGAATTCTATGAAAACAATCACCAAACGTCTTGATTCCAAAATCAGGATTTTAGCAGTGCAGGGCGGCAGAAAATGAAAATGCGTTTCAGTCACTATTTCACACTCATTCCATTATCTGACAACAGAAACAGAGAAATATGTAAGTAAGAGAAGCTTTATTCTGAATTTGACTGTACTGAAATACAGTACGTGTGAGAAGTTCCCCTGTGCCGAGCCGGGCCTCTCTTCAGGTGCCGGAGCATTTCGCCGTGGAGCTGTGGTACGCCACTGAAACTCTATACAGTGTACAAACCACATTTTTCTTCCATTATAACTGCGAGTGCTCTCTCAAACTCCTACAGCCTCAGATCTTTTGGAAGCTTTTACTTTTAACAGAGTTGCTGCTGCCGGTGCCAAAGCGTAAAGCTGCAGCTTAACCAATGAGCTAAAATCAAGGTAGAAACAACTAATGTCACCACAGAAGAAGAAAAACATTCATTATAAAGAATTGAATTAGGAAAAAGAGAATGACCGTCAGTTCAAAATATGGACGTGGATGCATTTTTAGCGACAACAAAGAGACCGGAGCTAAAACGGAGCATTTGACAAAAAATACTGCAGTGATGTACAGTGTGAGAAAAGTTTGTGTTTTCTGAGCCTGTAAACATATAATATTAGAAACTGAAGTAGAATCCTTAACCTGTACTTATGCATGATATGGGCTCTTTAATGATGTGATCAAAGTCAAACGCCCTTTAAAAATGAGGACATTTGATTTAGGGTGGCATCGATCAAACACTTAAGGGTGTGTTCCCTTAAAAAATATGCACCGTGGGCGTCCAAGCTGTTCATTTGTTGTCTGGCTTTGTCCTTAATTGTTGTTTTAGGCTTCATGGGTGTGGTAGTAATGAAAAGCCCAGAACGAGCCCGATATTTCACATTTACTGCATCTTTCTTCTCCTCGACATCTAACTAACGAGACCCATCGGTTGGAACAAAGCCTCAGCTGAGCCAGAAACCCAGTTGGGACTTTTCCACTTGTCTGCTTCAGTGATCTGTCAAGGTTGGGGCTCCTGCTCTACTTGTTTACCCCCTCCACCCCCTCTCCTCAAACCACCCTCTAGCAGGGATTTCAAGACCCCCCAAAAAAACCTCATCGATTGTTCTGAGGAAACGGGAGCCTGTGAGAAATTGATAGATGTATTTTTTTTTATTATTGAGTTGCTGAAGGTAGCAGACAACTTCCTGTGATGATGGGGCTGAGGTAGCTCGAGGCTCATTCCTCGCTCTTCAGCATCAGCTTTCCCCTATTTTCTTATCATGTTTCCTCAGCTGGAGCATCAGTTGCAGGCACCCCACCACCACAAACCCTCGCTCTGTAACTGCCGGTACCGCCCGTTGTTCTGTGCAGCCGGATCAAAGTCCAGACTCTTGTGTGTTTTGGGTTTTTCATCTTCCCCACTCGGCCGCTCCCTTGCTACCTGTTACTTCCTCGTCTCTTCGGGGGTTTCTTTACCGTCTCCTCCTCTTTGTGTTCCTGCTGCAGAAGGAGTTTATTTTTTCAAGTAGTGATCACACAGAGTGCTGCACAAACATGTCTTCAATTCCCCGAGTCTATGAAAAGTCCAGGAGTATATATATTATCCAAATTATCACAATTATTGCAGACTTATTTTTATGCAAGAATCACTAGCTTTTTTGAAGATCATGCAACATGATGAGTTTTGAAATCTCAGCATCAAACCCACTTTGTGCCATGATTTAAAAAACTGGGGTTTGAATCTCTCTGTCAACGCGATGTTTAAATACATCTACGCTCTCAATGTAGGCACCTGGTTAATCTGCATAAACACATCTGATTTCCAAGACCAGACACCATGTTTTGTTAACTTTTTAGTTGATAAATCAAGCATGCGACCTAGAGATACTTTGATGAAGCTTTGCTGGCGACAGATATTTGCTACGTTCCTGGATCAATAGTTTTGTTATATGAGTAAATACATCTGCTCTATAAATGTCCACAACTCTGAGTTCTGTTGAGCAATTCATTTCTCTTCAAAAGAGGTGCAGGGAGGTGCTTTTTGTAGGTGAATGCACTCTTTCTGAGACTTTCAGAGTGATGAAGAGGATTGTGTGGTGTTAGGAATATGGCTTTCCAGTGCCAAGTGGCGATGTTCTCCGATGCTCTGGCGAGGCATCATCTTATCTGTGTTCTCTGCACTTCGCAAACAGGAAGCCGAATATGCAAAGTTGTGTTGCAAGTAGATTTCCATCAGGTTGTGTGACAGCAAACAGACAGCAGGTGTAATATCAGAGCTTTCACGCTTTAACACGTGTCAAAGCTCCACAAGTGTGAACAAGTTGCTCCACAAGTGGTGCGGCACGAAAACTTTGTTAAACCGCGCAGGACGCAATTTTACATTCAGCAGTGGTTGTGCTGCTTCCACAGAGGTGCAGGACTTTATATTGCATAAATAAATGAGCCCATAGTGAGTAAAAAAAAAAGTCACAAGAGCAAAAAAATGCTCGGGGGTTTGGAGGGTTCACATGCACTACCTGCAGGAAACTGCGAGCTGAGGAAGGTGAAGGGTCAACAGGAAGTGTGAGGGGTATTATAACACAATGGGCTGGCTGAGCCTGCTTGCACAGCTGGTAGTTGGTGTTACAGTGTTCTCTCTCACCGTCTCTCCCTTTGTCTGTCGATGGCGTGATTGTCCCATTTCATGGCAGGGATTACTTTTTTTGCTGAGTCAGGAGTTTGCTGGTCTCACGCAGGCTCTAATAGCCTCAGCTGACTGATAAGCAAGGGAAGAGGAAGGTGTATCTTCACGGAGATGTTCTAAGAAAACAGGAATATGAACCGCATGCACTTCCTTTTCAGGGATTCAAAGAAAACAATGAGAGCTCATCCATGTAAAAAAATTGCTTCTGTGTATGCCTCACTATCTCAGCAACAAGACCTCCGTAAGGGAAAAACGTACTTTTGGCTACTTTGAGCCATTATGCAGGTGGTGTTTTGTATTTGCTCTATGGATGCAAATTTTAATTAAGGCTCTTAAATGACAACCAGTTGCCTTTTTAATCAGACACGCAAAATGAGCTCAGTGGACATCATTCCATATCCTGATGTCGTGGGTGTTGACATGGGCCTCTCTAATGGCGAAGACAATCAGCCACCTCCACGTTGTCATGATGCACATCAGCTCACTTACAAACCAAGAGTTATGGTCGGTAGGCGTTACGCGCCACAGTAGACTTTCTCATGGTGGCATTTTACTAGCTCGGGTCTGGTTTGCATCACAAATTTGCTTGTTGTCTGAGTAACCGCCTCCTCTGGTTGCTATAGTGATAAACTGTAAGAGACTCCACCTGGTGGCGTAACCAGATATTACAGCAAATCGACAAAACATTCTGCATGTCCTTTATCTTCTGTTCCATAGGTTTGTATATTTAAATCAGTAGAAATATTAACGCTAATAAATCATAAGAAATAATCTTTAACAACCTTAATTTGCTCTCTTATGTCAACCGACTATTCGCAACCTTTTGACGCTGCAATGCAATCCTTTGTTACTCCACTGCAAAGAAAAGTTTAAGGGTTTTTGAAGCATGAACATTTATTTTATGAGAAGAAATATAAAAATGAAGGAAGGACATGAAGGAATACTGCAACTATTCCTTGCTTTCTCATTCAGTGTTAGACAAATAAATAAAATATGTAATAACATGTTATAACCTGTATGAGATACAACAACAATTGACAATCTTTGAAGGTGGTGTTTGGTGATTCACTGTGTTCCTCTGCTAAGCTAAGCTAATTGTGTTGTGGCTCCTACTTGCTATTGAACGGACACACATGCATAGTGTGAATTAACTCTCTACAAGAAAGCAAAAAAGTGTATTTCAGCTGTACTTGCTGCAGAGACGAAGATTGTCAGAGGAGCGTATCATCATCAGCTTGATCCCAAGTGGTGCCACAGCTGCTGAATTCATTTAAAATTCACCCAGAATCCAAAAGAACACGTCTGAACCACTAAATGTTTTATCGTCTTTGCACAAAGTGTGATCTTTTGCTCCTACCAGCATCACATGCAACACAGTTCAAAGCTCAGCAAATTAATGTTTCCGAATCGTCTGAAGTGGTAGTTCTTCAATCTTTATACTCGTGTTTGTTCAAACCACTTCAGTCTAAACTTTGTAGGCCCCAGGAGTTTGAGCTGAGGGTGAAACCTTTTGTGAACTTGAACTCCCCAACTGAACATCGGACACTTAGTTGTCAAAGTTCCTGTTATTGTCCAAGTGAATGAGAGAATCCAGCCCCTGAGTTGCTTCCTAATCAATTCTCTCTTGCATCCAACTCATATCACAATCCAGTTTCTAATTGATTGGTTTTGCTTTTCTGTTTTCAAGAAAGTTCTTTTGTTGTAGAACAAGAGGAATTTCTCCCATTCAATACAGGACATTTTCCTCAAAAGCTTTCCTCTAAATGTGCATTCACTGCCCAGTTGTTTCTTCAAACCGTAGCAAATCCCGTGGGCCCGATTTTCCCATCCGTCGCTCCCCTGCTACTTTAGCATTTCACAATGCCAACATTCAGTAGGACTGAATACTGGCCAGACCAAGTGACATCCTTTGAACGTAGATGCATCTGGTTCCATGCATCATATAAAAAAAAAATCAGAAATTACAGCTGGTCTTTTTTCTGTCTTTGTAAACTTTCCTCCTTGTTTTCAGCTGGAAAAACAGTTTTGTCTTTTCAAATATTTAATAAAAGTCGGTATTTTCGTAAAGCAGGTTTGAATTATCGCTTAGAAATTGCAGAGCTATGAGCATGGTTACAACAGTATACACACAGTATGATCCAGAGTATTCCGAAGCTAACGTATCATTTCATTTAAAATCGTGTTGTCCAGACTTGAATGGAGCAGTTGGTAGCCGAAGCAGTGCCCCAGTTTGCTGCGTTACCCACCATTTGCTGTAGACAAAGGAGCGATGCAGGCATAATGCTGAGCTTTGGGCTTGTGCTAATTGAGTGACAGCCGGTCCAGAACCCCGTTTACATTTCAGAGAATCCCGTTTACTTCCTGGTAACCGTTGTGAAAATCTGCCTTTTGTTGTCCGCAAATGAATAACCCTGTTTTCTCGCTGTCTTTCCTTTTTCTCTCTTACTTCCTGCCTGTCATGTTTTCTCAATTTCCAACCTCATGCCTCTCTCCCTCTTGCACTTCCTCTCCCGTTTCAGATGTAAGTTTTTCAGTCTGACAGAGACACCGGAGAACTACACCGTCGTCCTTGACGAGGAGGGATTCAAAGGTAAAACACCCCGGTGCATGTACATCCTTCGTCACTTTTACCAGGCAGGGCTTTGTGTTCCCAGATTTGTATCCTATCCCAGGTGACATGTGAAGGGCACAAATAGAAAACCATAGTCCAAAGCAACAATTTAGGGAAACAACTGCCAATTTCAATATGAACACACAAGATACTAAAGTCATGGCCACAACTCGTCTGTGATCTTGTATTGGGACACAACATGAGACTCTGTTGTTGTACCATTCTAAAGTTATTTCCTTCCTTCCTTGTTCTCCCTCACAAACCTCACATGTAGGATGGGTGTCGACTAACATATAATGTAGGGAAAATAAGGCTGTCCGAGATACAATGCCCAGAAAACGTATCTTCTTGAAAAACAGAGTGTAGTTTTGCCCCGCTTCCAGTTTGGCGATGAGTATTTTTGTTGGGGGGAAATGGTATAATTACCCTCTGATGTCGGTAATAAGACGGTGAGACGGTCGCCCCTCTCATGCATTCAGTGGAGAACATCACCAACATAGGATTAGTGGATCTGAGTATTTTTCAGTTCAAAAACAGCATTTTAAAAAACAAAACTGGTCTCTGTACAGATTAGCGATGTATCTCCATTTCAGACATAATTTTTGTCAGGGAAGCAAATTTTTAAACGATTTCCTCGTCAATTTTTCAGCCATATTAACAATCAGTAGTCAGTTAATCGTGCAAATATATAAAATACAGTGGACTTTTTTCTTCATATGCAGATAAAACCATGTTTAACCACTAAATGTTTACCACAAAATCAGCTTGGTCATATTAGGAATTTGAAGAACGCATGAACTCCGGGTTCCACAGCAAATGAGCTGCAGTCTTCCACAGTAAACAGTGTTACTGATCATTTCACTGCAGACTTGAGTCATATCGGTTTAACATCCAAATAATCCTCTCACCTGATCTACACGATGGAGCAACTTGTTGGCTGTGGTGAGCAACAGGCTGCAAACAGATGCTCAGGTGAAACAGATGTCCACAAGTACTGTTGCAGCAACTTTGAATCCAGTAACTCTGTCTTTATTTACTGTTACCAGTAAAGTATATTTCTACTTCGGGCAGAGCAGCAGATCACTTCAGTCTGAATGTTGTTGGAAACATGTAATTAGAGTCCTGTTGCTCCTGAATGTGTTCAGCATTAGCAGCTTCAGCTCCTCTCTGCTGACAGACACTCAGCTCCCAGCCTGTGTTAGCATGAAAATCCTAGCTTAGCATTAGAATCGAGTTGCTAGCCAAACCAAACAGCTGCCCTGCAGCTATCTTGAATCATGAATGTAACAGTTAGCAGTTAGACAGCAGGGAGATGCACTTATTTATGGGCCCTAACTGGCGATCAGCAAACACACCTGTAACTCCATCCCAATAAATAGCGAGAGGCTCCACCTGGTGGTGCAGCCAGGTACTTCAGTCACACTACAATACATTTTCTAAGCCTTAAACTCTTCTGCCTTTTTGGCTATTATATTCTTAATTGTTTAAAATATCATCAAGTATTCATTAACACCCCTCATCTCCGTGTTAACTAACCAGTCAGTCTTGTACAATGGGAATGTTAATGCCACAAAAATTAAGAATACTACAGAGAGAAGTACAACAATGGTGAAAAGTAAGAGTTTTTCTTCACTGCACAACAGCTGTTAGCAGAGACAACAAGGTCCGCAACACTGAGCATAAACATAGCAGAAGTTTTGTGTTTTAAAATAAAACGTATTGTTGTGGATATGGCCTTCGTACAGTTTAGCTTCGTCTTCTGTTTGGTTCTTGATACTTGCAAAGGGTCAAATGCAATTTAATGCACCTGTTTTCTTTTGGATTTAAAAAAAAATATATTGTCTTGCAAATTTCCTGAAAGCAATAGTCATCACAGAAAAACACTGCACCTTCGTAGGTGTGCATTATTTCATATCCTGCAGTAAACAATTATTCAACCAGTCAGAAAGTTAATACATAGCTAGACTCTTTGCATTTTACACCATTCCTCTTGAATGCTCCCCTCTCTGTCTGACTACAAACCGCTTCACAGTCACATCCCTTCCTCATTCTGCAATTTTTTTGTCCGGTCCCTCCACGTAGATATAGATGTTAAAGGCATATATTGCCTGCGGGTGCTCCGGTACTCTCTTGTCTCCTCTGCTCTCCTTCTAACCGAGTGCCTATTTTAAGAGGTGAAAGCTGGTGTAGCGAAGCCACGAGGGGCTGTTTCTGACAAATTATGCCAACCAGAACAGTGGCGCTTTGAAGGGGAATAAAGAAGCAGAAAAAGGAGTATTCACTGCAGGAGGTCTATTCATATTGCTTTTAGATAAACGAACGTTAATGAAACACTAACCAAAAAAAGTTTTATGCCTCCGAAACTTCCGATGGAGGTGAACTGTAGACGTGGAAGGAATGTTTTCCCTCCCAATGAGTACTATGAAGTGTGTTTTGTATTAACGTTGTCGACAAAGGGCTCAGTATTAATAGAAGATAAGTGTCCCTTTCTTCCAACTTCTTGTTCGCTTTGTGGATCAACACATAACATCCACTCTGATCTGGTTTTATGACAAAGAGTTAAAACCTGCTCCTCCATTTTGGCTCAGACACTCAGGATGTTACATTCTGAGGACGCCCCCTGTTTGAACTGTGACCCTTTCCCTACCTCAACTAAACATCTGAGCACATAAATTCACTGGTGTCAAGTCGCACTCTGCTGCCAGGCGTCTTGGAGCGGTGGCGGCGGCGGCGGTGGTGTAGGTGCCGCTGGCCTCTCCTGGGCATAATTTCCACTTGTGGCGCTTTGCGGTATAAATAGCGAGGACGTTTCAGGTCTCTGTGGCGAAGGAGGAGACAGCAGGTGGGAGAGAGGAAGTGTTTCTGCTTTGTACCGAGCAGCAGCAGCACAAGAGAGCAGCCTGATGGCGTACAGCCTCACAAACATGCATCATCTATGTTATTCCATCTCACATCATCGGCTCGACCGTCTTTGATTCGCTTGAAACGTCACAAAAATCTATTTTTTATGCTACAAAAATATCAGGAGACTTAGCCGAGGTCAAGCTGCTGTGATGAATTAAATCAGGGGTGTCGAACTCGGGTCCTTGAGGGCTTCAATCCTGCATGTTTTAGATGTTTCCCTCTTCCAACACACCTGATTCAAATGATCAGGATCGTTATCAGGCTTCTGCAGAGCTTGATGATGAGCTGATCATTTGTTGGAAGAGGGAAACATCTAAAACATGCAGGATTGCGGCCCTCGAGGACCCGAGTTCGACACCCCTGAATTAAAGCCTTCATTGGCTTCTATTTTTTTGTTTCTAAATCACTATGTTGCTGTTGAAATGCTGGTTTCTTGACAGCTCTTTATGGATTCTATACAGTACAGTATGTATGTCATGTTCAAGCTTGCGACTGCTGGTCTTCTTCACTGTGTTTGATGGGTTTTAAAAAAACTTTTCCCTCGGCACATGAATCAATAATTCTGCTTCATTTTAGTTTACTTTAAAGTAGATGAAGCTGGATTTGTGGCCCTGCTAAGTTGACGTCGTTAGACTCACATGATATAAACCTATTACTGGGAGCGTTGTTGAATGTTTTGCTAATGTTTTGCAGTATTTCGCCACCCTCCTGTGTTTACCAGTGGACAGCTGTACTTAAAACACTGTAGTAATCCCACAGTTTTGGGAGTCATGCACCTGCAGAATGAACTCCTCCTCATAAAATTCATTTTCTTGTTGTTGTGACAGTTAACATTTTGTCAACCCACTTTCAGCACGCTCTGGAACCTCAAAACTTTTCTGTTCTACTTTTAATGAGGCTATCTAGCAACATTTTGGTTGTTTTTCTGGTACAGCAGCTTAAACTTATATAAAAAAAAGTTATCCAAGTTCAATGAAAACAACTTTCTTTTTCATTTTTGAACCAAGCATTTTAGATTAAAGATATTCAACATGTTTTGTTTTGTTTTAATGTGACGTGCAGCCACATGTGGTTCAGAAAATGTCACTGGTTGACTTCAGCATGATATTTTTTTTGTTAATATTTGGGACTTTTCATGACGACTTCAATATTTTTCATACTTTAACTCCCCTATGATCAGACACTCTTTGATCTACTTGTCTAATATTGCATTATTCCAAATCAATGGCTCCTTGAGTAATAACAGTAAAGATTTCAGGCTTTTAGCTTTAACTGTTCCAGAGATGTTGTGTTAAACATAGCTTCAAATTTCAATGCAATTTTTTCAAAGTATTTGACAAATTAGTGTAAAATTTCACAAATATCTTCATAAATATCATTTTTTTATGTGATTAAAGGATTCTAAATCATTGAGTCGATGAGAAAATTGCATGATTTGAGATGCAGTTTGCGCTCAGACCCACTGACCAACCCTCCTCCTCCCGTTCCCCCTTCAGAGCTGCAGCCCTCGGAGCACCTCCAGGTGGAGAGCTCCATCTGGCTGCCGCTCAACGTGGTCTCCAACGGCAACGCCTCCAGCAGCTCCCAGGCCGTTGGGGTGACCAAGATCGCCAAGTCGGTCATCGCCCCCCTTGCCCAGCAGCACGTCTCGGTCTTCATGCTCTCCACTTATCAGACCGACTTTATTCTGGTGAGTGTCGTCTGCTTTTAGCTATTTTTTTGTTGCCCCACTCTATTCCACTCCAGTCAAATCAGCTTTTACACTTACCTTGTTAAAATGTAAGAGGGCACTCTAAGCCTGTTGTATAATTTAGAGCTGTTTTCAAACTCTTTGCATAAATGCATTAAAAAAAACCAAACTCCCAACCTGTAATCTTGCACTGAAGTTATCCACCTGCTGACCTCTGCCAGACAAAAGAAGCCACTGCGTCTGCATTTTGTCCACTCAGCACTTTTGCAGTGAAGGATTTAATTCCAGACAGAGCTGAGGAGACTAAAAAAAAAAAGTTAGCTGATGTATTACAAGTGAAAATGTTAAGCAGGCAAAAGAAAAAAAAAAAGACATTGCACCTTGACAGACGTCCGTGTCAGCAAGTTTATTAATGGTTGACGCGCTGAAAGTACTTCCTGAAAGTGAGCCGGTGTCTTACCCTGAAAACAACCTGACAGGATGCTGATCGAGGAGTTTGCGGATTTCAGAAAGCATGTTGTGTTGTGTAGGTGAGAGAGAAAGACCTATCTGTGGTCGTCAGCACTCTGGAGGAGGAGTTCAACATCTACAAGGAGGTGGGAGGAGAGTCTTTCCCCGTGCACTGTCAGGACGTTTCCAACGGCCTCCAGAAGAACGGCAAAGAAGGTACGGTTTAGTACGAGTTCACTCAGTTCTCAGGGATCGATCGAGCTCATGTCAGAGGAGGATGTTAAGATCTTTTAGCGCCACCCTCTGGATCGTTTTACAAACATTTCCTCATCATGTGAGCTTGAAACACGCTCACAAGGCCCCAAATCAGACACGTCAGTGAAGTTAAAACACAACAGAATTAACTGAAAACTACTCAAGTTAAAGTGTAAAAGCAGCTCTTTTCAGACATTCAGTTCTGTGCACGCTGCAGATATTCTGGCGTTGATTTCATGTTGGGGGGGGAAAAAAAAGAGTCGCTTTTATGCCGCTTTAACACTCTGTCTGCTAAAGTCACAGAAACAATCCTGCAACTCGCACAAAGTTGAATATAGACACATGAGTGGAACACGTTGCATCTTTTCTTATTGTTTATAGGCAAGAAAATAAAGCTGCTTAAACCTCTAAAGTCCAAAACCTGTCGGCAGGTTTGAAAGGCACTTTTCCTTAAAAATGCTTAAATTCAAACCATTTATCAGAGCCAAAGAAAAGTAAAATCAAAGAAAACTGCACGGTGTTGGGCTGTCTGACAGTCCTTGAACTAATCAGTGGGCAAATATTTCACTAAAATCACCTTTTTCTTATTCACCTGTATAAATATTTGCCAAAAATAAAGCAAGCAACAGAATCTGCAAAAAAAATAAAATAAAAAAAACCTTTGTAAAACACTAATTTCGTCTCTTTTTCCCAGTTTTACTCACACTTGTGAGAACTTTCAAAAATGTCGCACATGTTGATTCCAGGTTTTTAAATGTTTTGCAAAATAAATGAGCAAATTTATTTTTCTTTTTTTTCTGATTTATTAGAACTTTGTCATACTGCACAGGACACATTTTTTGTTTTTTCTACTTCTAGCTATGGTATATATCAGGGGTGTCAAACTCTGGCCCGCGGGCCAAATTTGGCCCACTTTGTAATGATATTTGGCCCGCAAGACAATACCAAATGACTACTAGAGCTGCCCCCGGTATTATACTGTACAGCGCATTCACCGATAATACTACAAATCCCATAATGCCCTGTTGTTGTTTTGGCGCGTCAATCAGGACAGGACCCAGAAACTCCCTCTCCTCTGTGACAGTAGGCATAGCGACTTCACACTACAACTGTGCCATTGATGTGTTTTTTTATTTATAATTTGATTTTGCATGTCTCCACTATTAAGTTCTATATAATGTATGGTGATAAGCGTTGCTTGTTCCATATTCAATGTTAAAGCAAAATTTGCTTCGGTCCATATTAAAGGTTCATTTGTTCAATGTTGGCCCGCGACTTTGTTCAGGTTTTAAATTTTGGCCCACTGTGTTTTTGAGATTGACATCCCTGGTATATGTGGTATAGACGTGCAGGATTTTTATTGCATTGGAAAATGAGCCCACAGTGAGTACAGATGTGACAGGAGCAAAAACTGCTTGGGGGTTCAAACGGGTGAATGAACCAATGTAGGAATAAAACACTGTTCAGAAAACAATTTAGTAAATGCCATTCTACATGCAGAATGAACTTTAAAACAAACGCCAGCATTTGGTTGCACTAACATCAAACTGTCATTCAAAGCCAGTAAAACCAGTTTAAGAATTTACTAATGCGTTGATGAATATGTTGTAAAAGTCACTCTCTCACTGGAATATTTGGTGTTCAGTCATCTGCGTGTGAAAGTGCCTTTATTCGTACATAATGAGACCCAACCTAAATGTCAGCGTTCATGCGCCGTAACCAGCCTCTCTCCAATGCAGTTTTTGTATTTTTAGCAAGAGGAACCTGTTGCTCAAGGACACCTTCCCCCCCGTTTGACTTAAACAAACACAGCGATATACAGTACGACTTTGTACAATGAAACAATGCCGGGGCTGCACCAGGCTGCAGACATGAAGGGACGTTTGAGCCGCGCTGAATCGCCGCGTCCTTCGCAGGAAGTTATTTTTACGTGGTAATAAAGTACAGAACGTGCTGTACGATGATGTCGGAACACGCAGGAAAAAAAAAAGAATGTGTCCACCCTTTCGCAGCCTTTCATATCTTTTCATCTCGAAGATGTCGGCGTTGTGTCAACGTCTAAGAATGACTGAAACGTTTCTCCCGCCAGCCGTACTGTTTTGTTTTGGACCATGCAAACAACACGTACAAATGCAACTCCCACTCAACAACCAGTTAAATGTTTTTATCTGCAGGATTGAAGGATAAAAAATGAAGCTGAGAAAACTTGGCAGGTATAGACAGATTGGTTATAAAGGAGAATAAGGTAAAATACAACTAAATGAACCTTTCCTCAAGCAACAAGGATGGATAAAATTATTAAACATGAATACTTATTTTTCATGTAGTTTAAAGTTACTGTGTTTTATGCAGCATCTATATGAAGAAGATCTTAATTTCGAAGCTGTGTTTGGGCTTGTAGCCACATTCAACTACTTAATCTGTTTTTATTGAAGTGGATGTTAAAATGTGAGGAGATTCTTTGATATTTAAACACATGAGAGTAGATTTAACTCCCATTAAGCTTTTAATTAGAACCAAAAGTTTAGCTTTGAAACAATCTCTCGGTCAGCTTTTACGTGATTTAAAATGCAGTACATCCTTTCTTATTTACAAGAAGGGCATCTTTTAGAGTAATGGTTAAAAATATATTTAAAGGAAAAACAAAAAGCATCAGTAAGGCTCATTATAATGTACATGTACAGTGTTGGAGCTGTTTATTGTTCCATGTTCTATTCACAGCTGAAACCAGAAGTCTATATTAACAATATAAACAGAGAAATATACTTTTTTTTCTCCCCACAATCTGACATGTAATCAGACTAAACTTTTCCTGTTTTAGATCAGTTAGGATTACCAAAATTATTTCTATTTGCTAAGTGCCAGAGTAATGTGAGGGAGAATTTTTTTTAGAGATTTTTTTTATTAATTTCATCAATGTCAGAAGTTTACATACACTTGTAGCATTGCCTTTAAACTGTATGACTTTTGGGTATACATACAAAATTCTCTCTCTCAATATTCTGGCATTTAGCAAATAGAAATAATTTTGGTGATACTAACTGACCTAAAACAGGAAGAATTTTGTCTGATTTAATGTCAGACAGTGAGAAAAAAAAAAAAGGTTTTATGTCTTTTTATACACTGTATATAAACTTCTGGTTCCACTGTGTGTATTCCTATAAACCGACTCTGCCCGTGTTCTTCCAGCCATCCAGCCCACGGTTCACCCGGTGCTGATCCCACAGAACCAGTTCTGCGTCATGTCCCTGGACCCGGACACACTACCGTCCATCGCCACCACGCTCATCGACGTCCTCTTTTACTCCAACAGGTGAGGTGCAGTTTTGCTCTCATCGCTGCAGTACCTGCGTGAAGCACAAGATGGCAGCACACGATCCAGAGTAGACATCAGCTCAGGCTGGAGGTTGGAGATCGTTTTACATAAATCATGATGAATGCCTCCATTATCACAAGTATTGCTTTCAAATTGTTTTATTTCCCACTGATTGTGTTTTGGACAAGTTAAATATGAGCCTTGCTGACCAGAGAATTGGTGACATTTTCTGATTCACTACTAAAATAAATCCTTTTATTTTTTAGAAAAAGTTTTAGTTTCATTCGGCCGCTTTCTTTCACTATAATGTCACTCTTTTTAAATGTACTTTATTTATTTATTTTTTTAAAGTTTTTTTTAAAAAGTGATACTAGGGGTTCCCAATACTTGTAAAAATTAAATAAATAAAACATGATTTCCTGTACTGTAGATATGTTGCTGCTTACATTTTTAACTTGTTTCCATCATTTGGTCATTCGTGCTCTGTGTGAGCACAGCCTGCAGTTCAACCGAGTTCACCTGAAAAGTCCTTGAATATTTGTCTTGTGAGTGATGGTCACACTGTTTTTGTCTTCCTGGTTGCACCAAGGAGCACATGATGATATGCTTTTACAGAATATGTTTAGAGCAAACAATTTAATTTAGTTTTGCTTTTTTTGTTTTTTTAAATGAGACCCACAAAGCAAACTAATGTTGGTGAAATATTTAGATTATAGTTTAGTTAAGTTTCCAAACCATTTAGTTCAAGGACCATCAGAAAGTTCAACATCCAGCGATTCTCTACCTCTGATAAATGATATCATTTTGTGATTTAAAAAAGAAAGAAGACATGTCTTTCAAACCTACTAAAGGCTTAAACAAATCCTGCTGCCTTTCCTCTGTGCTGTCCTACTGACCGTGTCTCTTCCTCTTCAGCCCTAAAGAAGACTCCCAATCATCTCCAAGCCGGGACTTAGACTGTATCAAGTTCTTCTCCTTCTCCCTCATCGATGGATACATCTCACTGGTGATGGACACTGAGGCTCAGAGACGGTGAGGATTCTGAATTTCTCACACTGACCCCCGACCACATCTGTCACATGTGCGCCGTTACAACTTCGGAGCAGCACAAATGACAGCAACCTTAAAGATTTCCACGCAAAAAACAATGCAGTTACTTTACTATGCTGCTACATTTTACACCTGTAATGCTTTTTTACTTCAGCTGAATACCAACAATGCAGCTGCAGATGTTGTACTTCAGTTTACTTCACTGCATTGCTTATGCTGCTATATTTGTATTTGCAAACTTTTATCTGATCGCTACAGAGAGCCTCTCCCCGTCCATCTCTGACATGATCTAGCTTATGTTTCCTTTTGGGTTCTTTGTAGAAATCTCGATCTTTGTGCTTTAGGTTTCCTGCCGACCTTCTCTTCACCAGCTCCTCCGGGGAGCTGTGGAGGATGGTTCGCATTGGGGGACAACCTCTAGGCTTTGGTAAGGCCGCTTACAAAATTCTGCACACGTTGTTAAGTCACAGTTTCTTGTAGAACCACTTCCCCTGTTCTGGGGTTAATCAGGTGATTATTGATAATCAGATGTTCAAACTGACCTAATTTGTTCAAAATCTAAAGAAGAAATGCTCGACTGTCAGATCTAGTGAGCTAGTAATGAGCACTTAGTCGTCTTTAAAGAGCCCCTATTATGCTTTTGGGTTTCCGTAAGTGTGCTGTAGGTTTATATGCATGTAAAACATCTGCAAAAAAAGGGAGTTTTTATCTCACACAGAAAAAAAAAAAAAAGCCCTTCTGAAACACCTCATTTGAAATCCAGTTACTTGTCTACATCACAGTGTAACACATTTGCATGACACCAACCTGATGGCTAGTTTCATGAGCATTTAAACAAATTACTAGACTCCTGTTAGGTCTCTGCCGATGCTAGATCACAGCGTGTCACTAGTGTTGCCTTACTTGGACAGGCTCAGACGACCAATCAGAGCAGATTAGGCTTTTTCAGGATGGAGGCCTTAAAGAGACAGGAGCTAAAAAGAAATGTTTCATTGCTGCAGAAAATGTGTGTGTTTTTTTTAGCAATAAAACGTACGGCTGTATTCACGTAGATCCCAAAAACACAAATATGAACATGTACATCTGCATATTATGGGCTCTTTAAATGCCTTGTGAGTCTTACCAGTGATTTGGCATTTTACTGGATTGCAAAAAATGTCTGTAAATGGAAAGCTAACATTTGCAGACAAGCTGTTTGAAACGCTGTAACATGACGAACAGGCTCTGTGATAATACATAAATCACTTTGTTTTTCTAAGATGTAATTGCAGGTGTGTTTGTTGTCATTGAATGTTCAAATTTTTTTTTAGCCTAAATATCTACGCAGATGTGATTAGGAACTAAATAAAATAAAAAAAGTTCAGTGCTTTTTTTTTTTTATTTCTTTCTGTGGCTTATAATAAATAAGATATCATGTCAGTTAAAGTAGAAACAGGAAGCAATTCTTGGACTCGTAGTGGGACGGAAGTTTAGTTTACATCCTTGTTGGTTAAAACACAGATAAGCAAACAATTGGAGATTTTGCATTGCTATGTGATTACATTCTCTGTGCTGTTTAAGCATCTTTTTTTTTTGTCTTTTTCCTTGTTGTTATTTTAGATGAATGTGGAATAGTCGCCCAGATATCTCAGCCCCTCGCTGACAGCGACATCTCTGCCTATTACATAAGCACGTTCAGCTTCGACCACGCTCTGGTGAGTCCAACATGTTTGTGACATGAGCCCGGCTTCCACGCCCGAAACTCAGTGCATTTGTGTCTCAAAAATATTTTCCACTGGGTTCAAATATTTAAGGCCTTCGGGTTTGTCTCTGAGTGTTAATGGGAGAGATGCAGACAGATAAAGAGCCAGCGTACGTCACTTTACACGGAAATTCCTGTGAGCTTCAATCAGGTGATTCTGCATCATTTAGAAGATGTAGTTCTAGTGAGCAGAGAAATGTTACCAAACAACTATAGAATAGGATTTTGAAAGTGCTTTAATGGGAATTCTGAAAGGATGAACTCTGATATCGTGATCATCAAAATTAAAAAAACCCAAAATTCATGTTTTGACTCTTTTTCTTTGGAGCTGAATTTGACCGTCTTGTTCAAGTAAATGTGAACTGTGTCACATTCTTTTGGTTAATTACACATCATACAGAATGTACGAAGGCAATGGGCTTCTGTCACATTTTTATTCACTGTGTTATAATGTTTTACTGCAATTTAAAGTCACGCACCTCCGTGGAAACAGCACAACCATAACTAGAAGTAGAGAAAATACCATTTGTGCAGTATGTCATAAATAAATCTAAAAACAATAAATGAACAAATAAAAAACAAACTAAGTTGAATTACATTTTTTCCAGGTGCCCACATGTGTTACCAATACAAAAAGGAAATAGTGAGTTTACTTATTACTGATATTTTACTACAACTTCTATTTCTGTCGTGTCACCACTGATCACAGCTGACTCATTAATGGCTTCCTGGTCGTGCTTCAGCCAGCAAGCAATTTATTTAATTAAAAAAAAATAACAGACACGTCGAATAAAATGATTTTTTGATGATATACCACAAGTTTACAATTAGATTTATGAACCATCAGTAGTTCATCAGAAAACTGAAAACCCAACAATTTACTTTCTGTTTTTACTTTCTCTGCCTCTGATAAATGTTGTAATGTTGGCGATTTAAAAAAAAAAAAAAAGAGACGTCTTTCAAACATGCTGGCAGGTTTTAGGTTCACAGGGTTAAAAAAAGAAAAAAAGAAGAAGCATGCATATAGTATCGTTATCAGTGGGATGCATTATCAAATTTTACAAGCTGACATATAAGATGTCTAAACTCCATAGTTGCTGTGTGGTTTCCTGACCTCAGCACTGATACCACACTTAAGTTATCTTTCAATGTTTTTGTGTGCCAGCTTAGTAAGCAACCCTTTCAAAACTACCAAGAAAAGTTTATCTGGGTATTACTTAGAAACTTATCGCAGAATGTTTCTCACCCAGTGAATCTATGGCACCAAATGTACCTCCTACATTAAAGTCATAATGGCATTATTCATAAGAAGTCAACTTTAAAAAAACAACAACTAAAAACTGTCACCTCTGTGTGCAATCAGTCATACCTGGGTTACTGTGGACTATTTTGTGGTTTCTCTGACTGTGTTTCTCCAAAAGCCCGACAGACATCTGCCTCATCACTGTATCCTAACACCTAATTCTGCTTATTAGTGTGTGGAAATTTCCAAAATAAATGAAACTGACGAATTACTTTATGTTTCGCTTCATTAACAGAACG
>NW_007578535.1:213949-218575 GCF_000690725.1 Stegastes partitus | reverse complement strand
AAACTCTTGAGCGGTTGCAGTAACGGGAGTTTCGGAGAGCAAAAGCTACGTCACCAGGCCATGTGAAGGAACATGTGAATATGGGATGATGGGAGGTCACTGTCTGGTTCATATTCCAGAGAATTAATCACAAGTATTTTATCTTCGATAAAGTCTCAGGGGGAATTCCAGTTGATACCAATACATTTTACTGGAATTGCCTCTATTTTAACAATAAGATGTCGCCACTTGGAAATCAGATTTTTTTTTTTTGTTTGTTTGTTTGTTTGGACTGTGTTTGTAGAATTGTTCAGGTCACATTCAGGTTAAGCGGAGGTCATTTCTGTAGCCTGTAGTCACACAAACATCTCAGGGTTTTGAACAGGTCACATTATACAAGGGAGGAAAAAGTATCGCTGTGAGTAAAGCTGGATATTTCTGACTAAACGGATGCTTTTGAAGCCTCTTCCTGTTTTTCTTTTTCTGGTTGAATTAATAATGCACAGAGACCGGCCTGATCTGGTTCCCTTGTGACTCACCGATGCTAATGCCAGTTTTACTTCTTCAAACATGTGGTTGTTTGTAATGTAGAATTTCGTATTTGTGTATTTTATAACGGCTGAAATCGCAACTGTTGCTCTGTTGCAATACCAACAGAGATTTTTATTTGTGCTTAAAGTAATACGCCATTAGTTGATTCTGTTTGGCTATTTTGATGTTTTTGTTCTTGTTATAGACCAGCCATTGTTCAGCTCTCACCAGATTTTTGGCCAGATGTTGCAACAGTTCCCCACTAAAACATTAGCAGAAGATGCCCTCAGTTCGTGGATTTGACTTCTCCGGCACATCTCACTCAATCAGATTGAGATCTCTGGAATTAGGATGCCAAGTGAACACCTTGGACTCTTTGTCATGTTCCACAAACCCTTTCTACATGATTTTGCAGTGTGGCTGGGAGCATTATTCTGCTGAAACAGGCCACTTGCCATCAGGGAATAGTGCTGCCGTCAAGGGATGTAGGTGGCCAATATTGTGTACGTAGGTGCTACGTGTCAAACCAACATTCACATGAGTGCAGAAGACAAGGTTTCCTAGCAGAACATTACCCAGAGCATCACCTTTCCTCCGCCAACTAGACATCCGGCTGCGATCATTTCCACCGATAAACACTTGTCATTCATCAGAGCAGGCCGCCTTCTTTGGTTTCCTAATGGTGTTTGTGGTTAACAGGTGTCATCATGGCGCTCTGACTGGTGTGTAGCTCCGCACACAGCCCCGTACGATGCACTATGCATTCTGACTCCAACTTTATAATTTTCAGCAGCTCTTTTGTTGTCCAGCTCTGGCTCAGTGAGCCTTGGGCACCCATGACCCTGACTCCACCTCATTGGTTGTTCTTACTTGGAACATTTTGGCCACTTACTTACTACTACGTGCCTGGAGCACCCATAAAACCTCCCACAAAACCCAGTTGTCTAGCAATCACTGTTAACTTACACCTTACACCTTACACCTTACACCGTACGCTGACTGTCACTATCCAACAATGCTTCTCCCTTCACCTGTAAGTGGGTTTAATGTTGTCGCTTATCAATTTAAGTGAGTAAATTATGAAATCTTGGCATCCTGTGTTTTTCCCAACATCCTTATGTGAAAATCACTCAATGATCACCAATGCAAAACCCTTTGATCAGCCAAAAACACCCAAAGAAACACACACAAAAAGAAAGATGTCTTCATAGGGATAACAAAACATGAACTCTCGAAGCATACGAAATCACTTGAGTTTCCCCCTTTTTTTCAGTTAGTTATTTAGTTGTACACGTTTTTCCACTCATCTCATTTTAAGAAAACTGCCTCATTTTGACTGGATTTGATCACCTGTTGCTTCATTTTGGTTTAATATTTTTGTTCACTCCAACTTTCAAATGTTTTAGGCTTTTTTAAAGTTGTTTTCAGTGAAAAAGCTCCGATAAACCCACTACCTGCCCACCTATAGATGCCACACAGACAAAGTTAGCTATTACAGGTGATTCAACCAGAGCTAAAAGACAGTAATTAATTGGTTTTAAATATCCTGGTGGTGAAACATTCCCAGTGAATGCCTGCGAGGTGTTTAAATAAGCAACTGTCTACTACTAACCATATCAACTGGCATGCTACTGATGTATTTTACAGCTTCTGAAAAATCTAATCTAGCAATACTGATTGACCCTTTTCTTCTCTAGGTCCCCGAGGAGGACATAGTGAGTGTGACAGACATGCTCCAGCATCAGAGGAAAGAACCAGCCACCAGCTGATCTCTGGAGTGTCGGCTCAACTGGACGATCCTGGCTCCACGCGTCTCCCCACAGTTCCAGTGGCGATGAGGAGGGTGGCAGGCCGGCAGGGGAAAGGAGGCTAACTCTGTGCCTAGACTAGCACTGCATTGCCAGCAGTATTAACTACTACAAATTTGCCATGAACACCAGAAGCGCTTTTCTACGGTGTGCGCACACACACACACACACACACACACACAGGTTGTCTGTGAGGCTTCCTGTCTTGCCTGCACAAGGCAGGATGCACTGAGTCCCAGGGGGCCCACAAGCACATGCAGATCCACATGCACACACAAAAACACACTCACATACATTGTACCAGTGCTATAAACGCACAACTTAGTCTTCCAGTATTGTTCATATCATAATACCGTGTGTCTAAACAACCGTTCTGTTTTGTTTTTTTGTTTTTTTTTGTTCACTGCGAGACCAGTCACAAGAGTTGCAGTTTTCCTTTTCTGTCAAAGTGCGTAGCTTGAAATGCAGGACAGTTGTGAGAATGTTACAGTAGTTTTCATGCAAAAGAAAACCTTATTTTTGCCAACTGGGCTCTCTCGTTTTTTGGTTTGAGATGAATGTGCAGAAGTTGAAACTGCTGCAAATGCTGTAGAGGTGTTTTTTGTTCGTTTGTTTGTAATAAGAGGTCAACATTTCTTAACCATGACATTAAGGTCAATAACACTATGTCTTATTTTTTTGTTATTTGCACAAACTTTTAATTTAGCTCTTATCACCTAGATCTTTTCTTTGGTACAACTACATTTTATACAATTTGAAGTAAAAGTATTCTGTAAACATTTGTAATTTTTGTGCTGCTTCATTTAATAAAAATGAATGAAACTATAGGCTCTATGTTTGATTTTGTAATGAGCAGGTTGTTGAATCCTTAAGGCGAACAGAGACTCATAGCGTGACTTCAAGTTCTGCCAAAATCATGACTTCCTCATGATAGGCAGATCTCTCTGATTCATCACTCATGATTCAACTGTGTTCACTGAAGTTTAGATAACTGTTATTTATGTTTTTAAAGGAAAGTGACAAGTGTGATGACGTTAAGGTTAATAAGGACTATCCATGAATTTTCACGTCATGTTTCACCAGCTCCAGGAAGTTGGGAAGGAACTCTTCCATGCCCAGCCCTCAAACGTTTCCTCCCTATGGTGTCGAGTCCTGTTTGAGGAATGACGAACTCTGTCGTAAAGTTATAAAAGCTTGAAAATTCAGCTGGAGATGCAAAGAGGCTCAGATTAGTGATATCCGTGGCTGTAGTACAACAAGTAAGACACTTTACCTTCTGGTCAGAAGCTGAGATCTTGTGAAGAATTTTTTTTTATTATTATTTTATTTTTTCGTGGTTATACCTTAAACAAACCTAGTACATTTGGCTTCGATGGAATTACTTAAAAACAAGGAATTTTAAAATCCATTACTGTGTTTATATTCTCAGGATGAAATGAAAGATACATTTAAATGTCATCTGCAAAGAAATGGGGTGAACCCAACTGCTAGTTTTTCAAGGGGACGCAAGTACAAAGCAAAAAAGAAAATAGAGGACCCACTATGGAGCCTTGGGGTACACCAGAAGACTTAAACATCAGATCTGGGAAGCTTCCGTAACAGAGGTAAGAGAAAGTTTGCCGCATTTTGATTCAATGCTATGCTTTCGACTGTTAAACAGACCATTTATCTGCATTGCTATTTTCTTAGAAGTTGTTTCAAATGAACACATCTAGCAAAAGAAAAAACTGAAACGTTACCAGTGTTAAATTGAATGAGAAAACAGCGAGATGGCCCTAATAGCAACACTACACAAGGACACTTTTAAATTGTGAAAGTAGAAGAGTGTAACAGGAGTTTTCCGCCAAATTAGCGAGAAATTGGAGGCCAAACCATGGAACTCTCACTTAGCATACTGTAGGTGGGAATTGTGGCGTGGTGTTGCGTCATCTTTAATCTTATTTTGTGGTTAAGACGGGAAATGGCAGGTGACGAAGCGATAAGTAAAGATGAACAAGCTGAAATGTGCATTTTGTTAACATGGTAAATGTTGGATGAAATTGAGTTCTAATTAAGATTTATTAACAGCAACATTTAATGTAAATCCCCCTTAAAACAAATCAACAGATGTTTATGATCCCATGTCATAGGATTAAAAGAGTATTAACTTCTTTTTTAGTGTTTGATTTTACAGATTTTTAAAAGCCTCTGTGATTAAAACCATAACATTTTCACATGAGAGAGGCAATGGTGTCTACATTTGTTTGTGTAGCAGTATGTTTTTGATTTTTTTCCTCACTCCTCAAAAGTACCTAAATGAAACACAACC